>NC_092051.1:47978839-48147911 GCF_003086295.3 Arachis hypogaea
TTCAATAGGAGAGGATTAGGACTTGTGAATTGGAGTTGGCTCAATTACTTGACTTTCCTTTATTCGGTAAAGGTTAACTAAGTAAAAACAACAACCTCTTACTATTACACTTGGGAAAATCCAACAAGGATAGAACTTACGATTAATCTTCTCCTGGTCAAGGCTTTTTATTTCAATTACATAAAACCTCTTGTTAATTTTCATTGCTTTAATTTATAATTATTTATTTTTCCATTCTCCAACTCTAAAATTTCTCGGAAAATTCCTGACCAATAAATTGTACTCTTTTGTCAACTCGTTGAGAGACGACCTGAGAATTCTACTCCCAGTATTTTATTCTCATTTTGTGACAATTCTTTCTAAATTGATAAGCGGAATTTTCGTCGGTTAAGAACTGTACTTGCAACATTATTTCTATATTAAATTCTTAATCGGCAATTTTCGTCCGTCAGCCGTCCTCTTTTTCCCCCTTCCTTTCTTCCTGCGGCCTTCCCTCTCACTTCTCCCCTTTCTTTTCTTTCTCACTGCAATTGCTGAGTGTATTATGTGTGTAGCGCTGATGGGGGTTAGGTGGTTTTTGGGAGAAAGGGGGATGGCGGCTAGGGTTAGGGAATTAGGGTTAGGGTTGTGATTTGGGGATTTAGGGTTTTGATTTGGGAATTAGGATTTTCTGATAAAATTGGAGATTTTGAGTTAGTCTGAAATCTAATTAAATCTCTAAAATATTATTTATTATATCAAAATACTAATTGATTTGAAATCAAATACTCTAATTAAAATTATAAGGTAATATAATTAATTTTCTTTATTTAGAAAATATTAGTATTAAATTCCGAAATCTCAATTACTTAAACCAAGTCATATAAAATTCTTATTATTTTATATTTGATAAACTTTGTTATTTAAGTATAGAAAATAATTTGATAATTACAAAATAAGATAAAACTTTAAATTACTTTAAACTCAATTAATCAAATTTGCTTTAATTTATCTTTAATAAAATAATTTCTGAGGTTAAGGTACTTAATGAATATATATCAATTAGCTCTTAATAAGATTTTTCTGAAATTTCTAAGTCTTACATCCTATCCACCTTATAAAAATTTTCGTTCTCAAAAATTGATACAAAATAGAAGAGATTTCATATTACTTCACACTTGAACTCATTTAAAGAAAAGGCAAAAAGTTCTCAGTAAGGCTTAGCACAAGGTAATAGAACATAGCCTGGAGCTATAAAAAGCTGATTTTTCTTAAGCCGTATACTGACTTATATCAACTTCAGAGATTCAACTATTCAAAATTCAACATAACTTATCTCCACCATTCTTAACCGTACTTCGTTGAGCAACTCATCCGAAGGTTCTCAACTTTTTAAACACTTTTTCAAACCTTACTACTGTCATAAGTCCCACATCAACAAACACTTTCCCGTAAAACAAGGTTTCACAACTCCCTTGATGTCATACACTTACGAGTGTCATCTTTTGCGTTCACTAGACGTGTCCTAAAGGATAAGGTGTTGTTTATCTAAGTCTAACAGTCGCAAGAAGTATACTCATAGGATAATAGACCATAGAAAAGATAGAAGCAACAAGGACCGGGTTCGCGAAATTTGAAACATAATGCAATTACAATAAACAAGATGCCAAGCACGAAGTTTGCTAAAAAAATCAATGACAATTTCAAGGATAACTTTGGATCAAAGAAATTCAATAGATAATAAGAAGAAAATCAGCGCATTAATTTAAAACATATCCAAGCTGAGTGAAAAGTATGGATTCATAGAAAAGGAATGATTAAAACTATGGGAGCATTACGGAAACAACTTCAAATGATCACGGGGTTTTCATAGTTCATGGAGGAATATGGAATTAATAGCCATGTTGCAAGAGGTTTAACATAGTCAGAAGTGTAAACAGCCAAGATATACGTAAGGTACAAATGGCGAAGCAAAGAAATTTAAATTACACTCCAAGGAAAGAGAAGGAGGAACGACACATCAAATTGAGTGACACAATTTAGAACGCATAAGCCAATACTACATAACAAAAAAGGGCACTTTACATTTTCAAAGATTCAAGGGTCGGCATCGTACCAAAAATAATTTCAATGTTATGTCAAAGAATACAAGATTTCATAAAGAGAAGTATAATAACAAGAATAGACATTCTTAAAGATCCAAATAATAGTTTACAAATAAGAGGCGACGTATGGGGAGATTAAAGAACTTCAATAGATACAATAAGAAGAAAACAGTGCATTCATTAGAATTAAATTCAAGCTGAATCAAAGTACAAGATTCATAAGAAGGTGACCAGAGTCAAGGACGTCATTTACAAAATCCAAGGAAATGTGTAGGAACGCAATCAAATGAAAAATTCCACAAAGAATAGATAAATTTAAGAGGAAGATCATCCTACCTAGTGAAAAGAGAAGGTATGAAATAAATAATTGAGGGAACTGAACAAAGTATAGATGTTTGCGTTACCTCGAAACTTCGCAACTCCTAATAACCTTGTACACTTACCAAATTCATTTTTCGTGCGCATAATTCACATCACTAGAAGCTAACATACAAGGAATACAGAATTTGAGAAGAGAAGGACAAACGGCATAAATGGTATTTGCAAGAAATCGGAGATTGCTCAGGTTCACAGTTAGACAAGGATGGTATTTCGCAAGAATTTTGAAAATACGTAAGATTATCAACAGACAAAGATGTATATAAGCAATAAAGTGTAATGTAAAGGGAGTTAATTGGAAATCTTAAGAATAAATTTTAAATCAAAGAGCTTCGACATGGCAATAATAGGAAAGAGAGTACAACAATTTAGAACAACTTCAAATTGAACCTAAGGGAATTGGTTTATCTTTTCTAAAGAAAGTATATAAATACAATATTTTTCAAAATAAAACAAAACAAAGGTAAATATTATGTTACGCTAAATCAAATTCAAATTAAAATAATTTGTATGAAGTTTATTAAATGAAAATTAACTGGAATGAAAGCAGAAATCATGCTTTAGAAAGTTTGAAGAGTTCGTAAATACGTAATTAAGTATATATATATATATATATATATATATATTATATATATAATATATATATATATATATATATATATATAATTCGAATATTATTGCAAAAAGGATCAAATTATGTTTAAATGAGAAAATCTAAGGTAAGGTATTCTTGTAAAGATAAATAAAGACTAAGTAGTACTTTTAGATAAAATCATGTTGTAACTATATAAAGAAATTATTTATTTTTTGTAGGAAAATACTTATAAAATAAAAAATTGTCGTATTCAGAATTCAAATAATGGTTACAATCAAAATCAAATAGAAAAAGAACCAAAATAGAACTATTTTCAAAAGAGATTCCAAGACAAGAGTTGTAGAAGAAAACTACTAGAATTGATACATTTTATCAAAACAGGGTCAGTTTTTATCATTTTTACAAAGAAACACAAACCAAAGATTGTAATCCAAGCAGGACACACAATAGTTGCAGAACACAAAACAGGAGAACTAAATTGCATAATCAGTTTACTACGAATCGCGACTCTTAAGATTTCAAATAATTTAGGAATCAAGGGTTATGCATTGCACCAAAACTAATTCGAGATCAAATCAACAAATATCAAATTTATAAACATTGTTAAGGTTGAATGTTCCTTAAAGATTCAAGCAACAATTAGGAACATAATCAAGCAAGGATATATATGAATGGCAAGATATGATAGAAAAATATTCAAAACACATTTCAAGAAAGAAATAAAAAACGAGAGATTCCAAAACAATTGATAAAGAAAAAGATAACGTCAAGCACGAATATAGATTATACGTCGAAACGAAACTAATCTCTAGAACTTAGTTTCTAACATTCCCAAACCCGTGATTCGCGTTATCTATAACTCACATATTGTCTATGATAACCCATTAGTGCTTACATATACATAAGTCACTAGTGTTAAGCTGGCCAAACTTAATACCAGGAATTATGCAATGCAAGACTAATGGCAGTAATCAATAGACCGTCATGTGCATTAAGCTCTATTCTCGTTATTCAAACAAGACCTACTACATGACAGACTCTCAGAGTATACAATTGAAGCATAATCAGTCCATTCCCAAGGCTCTACAGGAAGACCGATCTGATAGCATAATGTAACACCCTCACTACCAGAATGTCACGCTTCCGGCTGCGCCACTCTGATAGAAAGAAGTATTACGACTACTTTATATAATTAATATTAAAGTAGGAGCCTGTGGCACAATACCGTATCGCTGATTTCTTTGAAAACCGGAAATAAATACTTTTATCTTAAAAAAACAAATAGGCATAGATTCATATACAAGACTTCTTACATAATATCTTATAATATAATATATATAAAACATACAACTCCTATCCCTCTTACAAAATTGTAATAACAAAGACGAGGGAAGAAAATAATCTAATTGATACAACAACATATAAAATCAAACGCAGTTTAACTCTTTTTAATACTTCTTCATCCGGTTCCTGAAAAGGTAAAGCTGTAGGGGGTGAGAACCTAACCACATGGTCTCACAATAGATAATCGTTCAAATATTTTCAAAGAATGTTTAATCTTTCAGAAATCTGAAACCTTTCTCTTCTTATAAGAAAATCTTAATCAGAAACCAACCACGCAATCAAACAACACAATCATTAATTCAGCACCAAAATTCATTCTCAAATGTAGCACACCAGGGCAAACACAGGCAAGGCAGACAAGGAAAGCACAAGTTTAGGTAGCAGTTACAGCAAATAGTTCAAGTAGCAATTAAGAATAGTTTAGCAATTAGGTAAACCAAAACAAGTTCAAACCCAAGCAAAGGATACAAATGCATATGATGCATGCCTGTCCTATGTCTGATGAGGCTCATCTGTCGGTTATCCAGCCAACCCGACAAGTTTGAATTGACCTTAGACTGTCCCCCGACATGCATCCCCAAGAGTCTATGCATAGTTTTTCTCAAATAATCAATATTGCTCAATGGGGGTAACATTCCTGGAATTTATATAGTGCCCGGTCACACTTACGTCGTAAGGTCAACAGAGTATCGAGTTTTCAACCTGGTACACGTGGTGGCAAGCCACGATACTTAATCCAAGGAACCTCGTATCTCAGATATTTCAAATCCATAGGCCATTTGAATAATTCAAAGATCATATCTCAACATTCTCAACATCATAATCATTCATCAATCCAAATCTCATTTCCAAATTCATTCAAAAACCATATTTCAAAGAAAATCCTCATCAATCCTCATCATCCTTCTTTCTATCCCGTCCATCAACAATCCCAACTCAAAACATAATTCTTTCTTTGATAAATAGATCAATCTTAAAACATATAATGTTTAAAAACAAATCTTTTTAATTAATTACTTCAAATAAAACTTCCAATTTTATAAAATTTTGGCAGCATCTCCTCTAAAACTCAGACTCTGCCACCCTTTTCGGGTCCCATCTAGAGATTCCTCAAACTCTTTCTCAACAATTTCCATATCTCAATCACTTTCCAAAATTCAACCAATTCTAATATCAAATTATTTTCAAATCAGACCAATTCCAATAATAAAACTCTTTTTAAAATCAAACCACTTTAACTCCAAACCAAGGAAAACCACTTCTCTTAATAATCAAGTAAATAACTTTTCAAACCCATTTTCTTATCAACAACCGTATATTACTCAAGCAATCAAACAACCAATAATCCAGTCCAATAAACTATCACATCCACAAGACAAATATAATCACAGAAGTATATCTGTTTGCATCAATATCTATTTATCAGAACTCTGTAATGTAAACTATATTTTAAGGAAAACCCTACCTCGAAAGTTGAACCCATAAACTAAAGGCGTCACAAGAACCATTCCTCTCCGCTCGAAACCAATTGCAACTTCAATCGCAGGTCTGCTCACTTCCGCAATAGCAGAAACGGCTTTAATTGCAACAAGCAATCCCGATAACTCAATCCTAAAACATAAATATTGCGAAAACCTTAATAACATATAACAGAAAACTAACGGCGAGGGTTCTCAATAAGATATACCTACATAGAGCAAAATGGAACAGCCACAATCTCGAGCTGACCCGGCGGCAGCTCCGATAGCGGCCAGAAACTTTGATGGTCCAACAGTAACCTTAACTTTGATATAAAATCATCAGAACTCAATCCTAAAATACCAACAGCTCAGAGCCTCTAATAACTTATATTGGAATATTGATTTCAAAAGTTTTGGAAGTAAAAACGCTTACCAAGAAGGCAAAGGTTCGTGACGGTGACATGGCTCTGGCGGCGAGACAGCGGCAGAAGGTGTCTCCCTTTCCCGTCACGTTCTGACCCTTCATTCCATAGCTCAGTCCGGTGATGAAGTAGATCCACCACGCTGATGGAAGCATGGCAGTCAAGAGCTCCCTCAACGGTGGCGCGACACAGATCTGACGGCGACGGGATCTTCGGCAGCGTCTTCTCTCTCTTCCCGCGAGCGTTCTCTTTTGGTGTGACTGTGCGGCGACTTAGCGGCAAGGCTGGGCACGACGGCTCGCGATGGCGACAGCTCGCGATGACAGGGATGCTCCTCCGCGACGGCATGAACAGAAGCAGCAGCGCGAGTCCTACCTCTTCGCGTCTCTCTCTGTCCGATCTCCCTCCTCTGGCATGGGTGGTTGGCTCAACGGCAAGTTGGGTGGCGGTGAGGTCTCCTCCCCTCTCTTCCCAGTCAGCTCTCTCAGATCTCCCTCTCTTCTCCTGTCGACAGTGGCGGCGACGGTGGCAGTGACACCCACTGCGCCGCCTCCCTCTTTTCCCCACTTCCTTTCTTCCCGCGGCCTTCCCTCTCACTTCTCCCCTTTCTTTTCTTTCTTACTGCAATTGCTGAGTGTATTATATGTGTAGCGCTGATGGGGGTTAGGTGGTTTTTAGGAGAAAGAGGTATGGCGGCTAGGGTTAGGGAAATTAGGGTTAGGATTGTGTTTTGGGGATTTAGGGTTTTGATTTGGGAATTAGGATTTTCTGATAAAATTGGAGGTTTTGAGTTAGTCTGAAATCTAATTAAATCTCTAAAATATTATTTATTATATCAAAATACTAATTGATTTGAAATCAAATACTCTAATTGAAATTATAAGGTAATATAATTAATTTTTTATTTATAAAAATATTAGTATTAAATTCCGAAATCTCAATTACTTAAACCAAGTCATATAAAATTCTTATTATTTTATATTTGCTAAAATTTATTATTTAAGTATAAAAAATAATTCGATAATTACAAAGTAAGATAAAACCTTAAATTACTTTAAACTCAATTAATCAAAATTTGCTTTAATTTATCTTTAATAAAATAATTTCTGAGGTTAAGGTACTTAATGAATAAATAGATCAAAATTAGCTCTTAATAAGATTTTTCTGAAATTTCTGAGTCTTACAGATAACAAGGTAGATGTAGATATATAAGAGTATAATAATCATAAGATACTAGCCTAAGCCTGCAGAGTTTAGGCCGACTAGTTAAATACTGACATACAGAGTTTTGATAGTAAAGCAACTTGTACAAAATATTTCTCTCAAAGTGAGCCTCTAAGGCAAATATAAATACAAAAGTGAGATAATTTAAAACGAAATAGCTAAAAGACTCCAAAACATGATAAAGGTCCTCCGTTCTGTCACCATCAAGCAAGTCATCGAGGTGGGTTACGACCTGCATCTGAAAAATAACAACAAAGTATGGAATGAGAACCGGAGGTTCTTAGTATGGTAACAGTGCCAGTAATGTAAGATATAAGATTTCGAGACGCCAGAGGCAATCCAAGAACTTCATATCCACACAAGATTCAACTTAAAGTATAACTAAAATTAAAACCATAACTTTAAAACCTTTATGAAATGGGGTAAACTTATTTAAGGGATTTCTAACTATCAACTCACCGTTGTCCTACAGCCTTCACCAGCCTAACCGCCATGCGATCCTATCACCACCGCCTACCGAACCTCCTCAATCCTAGTAGAAAACACAAATAATAGCAATGCAAGTAAAGCACAAGTATATCATGTATATCAAGAAATTTAAGAAGAAATTAATCATGTTATACAATTAGTCAAGCAATTTCAAGTCGGCAAAGCAAACTAACAGATAGAAGATGCACATGATGAATGCCTGTCCTATTTGGATGTGATATCACATTGTTGGTTCAACTGCCAATCCGACACATCTCCATGGAGATGTCGCCCTTCGGTCTCAGAATGGGAACCCCTGAGATATCGTGCTTGGAACATGGTCCAAGATATAGTGCATGTACACTCTAGTGATTCCAAAGGGATGCGAGCAGGATACTCTTACCACGGACCTCACATCTCAATGTAAGTAGGATTAACCAACCGTCCTTACGCCGTAGCCGTGACCTCGACAAGCGGGATTAACCAACCGTCCTTACCAGTCGCATAGCGTCTCAACAATCTCAGTATGAAATAATATAGCAGTGGCTTTCATAAATCATTTTTCAGTACATCAGTAATCCATCATTCCACTCTGAGTCCCTGACTCGTCTCACCATCATAAATTCATAATTTTCACAACTCATTACCTCAATCGTCATTGTAGTACTCCGTCATTTCACTTAACAAATCCTTCCTCAGTACTCTAGAAGCCTAAGCCTCTGTTTTCTAAACTTTTTACCCTAATTTGTCTAGTTAACCTACTTATGGTATTCTCTATGTCTCCAAGCCTAAAAAGCATGTTTTTACTCTTAAGCATAATTTAGGAGAAATTTAAAAAATCATGCTTTTTCAATGAATAAATGTGGGATAAGTTGATAAAATCCACTAAACTCAACACAAGATAAACCACAAAATTGGGGTTTGTCACATCTCCCCTAAATCCTGGACTCTGCCACCCTTCTCGAGTTCCATCCAAACCATTTCCACACTCTTTTCAAATCATTTCCAATAAATCAAACCAAATAAATTCCAACATTCTCAAATTATCCTATCGTAATCCAGAAATCAAATTCATGAGAATAACTCAGTTCTTGCCTGCACTTAAACCCTTCAAACCTCAAACTTACCACAAATATCAATATATCACAAAAATTCAATATAAATTCAGTCAAATTCAATCGACAAGTAATCACGATATAAATTTACTTATGCAATACGAATTTAACCGGTGAGAATTTACCAAAACCCTACCTTCGCACGAAATCAGAATACTCAAAGCTCCAAAGAAGCCTTCTGACTGAGCTGTTGAACGGAAAAATGTCAAAAATATTCTGTGTCTCCTAGAACTCCAATTAGTCGAACTCGAGGGAAAGAAGAGCTACGTCACTGTCAACTTCTACCAGATATAAGTAATTCCAATGTGTAGAAGAGCAGGATACAAACACTTTTAGCAGATTAGATTTTTTATTTGAATTACGGATCACAAGAAATTGAAGTCGGAAATTTTAGTGGGGTTACCATTTTCTTCCTTGCAAGCTTCGACCTTTCCTTTCCTTATTTCCTTTCTTATGAGTTTGGTGATGAAGGGAACAAATATGAAATAAAGATGTTTTGATGATTTAATGAAATAGATTGTGTCATGTTTATATATTTATATATGCATGCCACGTTTGGCTTTTATTAATCTTTGCTTCCTTAATGGCTTAAGCCAAAGAAAGGAACCAAGGAAATTATTCATTGAATAATAATCCTCATTAAGGTGCCATAGGTTTAATTGATTCACGGTTCTCTCTTGGTGGTGATGTTATGTTTAATGAAACACCATTGCCTTATGTGATTCTACGTTTCAATTCCTTTCCTTTTTCCAAGGATTGGTTGGCTGATTATAATGGATGGTGATTAGAGAAGGGGTTTAATTCAGTGGAAGGGAATTTAGCAAGGGTAAAGAGCAGGTGTCAAGTTTCGGTGTAATCAAGTCGGCGGTTCAAATTATAAATATCTCAAATAAGTAATTATAAAAATTGAATATATTATTACAGAAGTAATAGTAATATATATATAAGGATAGCTATATATAAGCTACTAATATAAATGACATTAGTAACTTAGGAATTAAAAGATATTTGGTGAAACATTAACAACTCTAAATTTATAAAAAATACCAACAATTAATTTTATCGGCAAAAGTCAGATTTGATAATAATATTAATATTATCATCTAGGTTCCATTATAATTAGAGCAAGTAAAATAAATAAATAACATAATAATTAAATTAAATTACCATTTATTTTACTTCGGAGTTCGAAGTCAACTCGTGAAAATAAAACTAATCGTTTTAAAATATTATTTTAAGAAAAACTCGTGTTAGTGCAAAAATTAGAGTTGTTACAAGTTCGTTCCTGTAGAGCTTGAGGGACGGACTGACTATACTTCTGAGCATACTCTGGGTATGTGTATATGCTATTTAGGATTATCTAACAGATAAATGTAGCATATTTGATCATGAACATACATTTGGGACTTTGAAGCACTATACTTGAGATACTGAGACTGATCAGCTTGATATCAACTGTTTGGTGTTAACAGGAACCAAATTACATATCGTGGATGCAAACGTGGTCGAGAAAGATGTCAGAGAGATAATGAGGGTCCCGGAACGACTGAAAATAATCCGGTGAACTTTATGACTGCCCTAGAAAACATGGCTGCTGTGATGCAGGCCACAACTGAGGTAATTGGTCAACAAGCTAGAAATGGGAATAGCAGTAATGGGGCTAACGGGTCGATGACCTTAGTAACCTTCCTGAAAGTGAACCTAACAATCTTTAGAGGCATGACAAGTCGTACTGAGGTGGACAATAGGTTTCAGACTATGGAAAGAGCACTACAAATCCAATACGTGCCTGAGGACCAGTATATTGAGTTCTCCACGGACGGCGCCAATGTACTAGAAGTTTCTGGTACGAGTTATGAGATGGATCGAGGACTTGCGAGTCGAGGCAGTTGTTGGATTGTCTTCTTGGAGCGGCAGGGGCAGGTACCTGCAAGAACACTCTGACGCCCAAGTCAGAATGGATTTGAGAGGTATAAGGTGTGTGGAATGAGTGAGTACCTGAGGGGGCCTCTGGCTCCTCTTTATATAGTTTGGGGTAGTTATTTTATCTCATCTTTGTTTAGCTAAGATAAGAGATGGATTTGAATTTGAATGTTAGGTCAGGATATTGGAAGTTATTAATCCATTTTTGGGCCTTGAGAATGACCCAATCTTGGGATTTCCGGGTTCAGTGACCGTTCCGAGGAAGGATCCAGAGATCGAGTCCGGAACAGAATATAAATATACATTAAAAATAAATTAAATTACATATATATCTATATAAAAATGCATTATTAGCTGTTTTAATGGCTAATTTTAGTGTATGAATGGTATTTTTGAAATATATAACACCTTCACACTCTTCAAGATGCAAATATAAGAAGAACCTCATTAAAAAAAACCTTCATTTTGGTTAAATAAAATTTTATACATATTATAAATTTCATTGAAAATACTTTATATACACCACACACTATATATTAGTCATTATAACGCGAATCTTATTTGATTTAGTAATATATTTTTCATTACACAATATCTCCCTCACTTATTGTTCTTTATCATCAAACCAATTTCATAATTACAATCCATACTGTAGGCTTCCGGTACAGGTTGTGAGATGGATCGCGAACTTGTGAGTCGAGGCAGTGGCCAGATCGTCTGACTGGATCAATGGGGTGGTACATGCAAAGACATTTCGGCGCTTATGTCAGAATGGATCTGAGAGGTGTAAGATATGTGGAATAAATGACGTACCTGAGGGGGGACTTGGGCTCCCCTTTATATAGCTAGCAGAAGTTATCTCATCTTATCTTATTTGGCTAAGATAAGGGAGGTATTTGAATTTGAATGTTGTTTAGAAAGTCTGGAAGGCCAGTTTGTACCTTCTAGAGGAAGGAAGCGGGCCGATCCCAGGTATCCAGGTTGGGGGCCGCTCCGAGTTCAGGACCCTGATGCGTGAGCATTTTAAACCCTTTTTCCTAGCATTTTCTAGTTGTTTTCAGTTATATTTTATTAAGTTTTATTATATTTTAGTGCAAAAATCCTCTTTGGATGCTACTTTGAGTTTTGGTGGTGTTTTTATGATTTCAAGTGAATTTCGGGTGAATTTAGCAGAGTTTTGTGCAACAGCAAAGAAAGGAAAGAAGATGTTGTCAATCCTGATCTCCTTGCATTCCAGCAAGCGTAACTTGAGCTATAGAGGTCTAATTGAAGTGGACTCAATGGTGTTAGAAAGCTAACTTCTAGATATTTCCAACAATATATAATAGTTTATACTTTTATTCTGGAATCACTGCCAAATCTGGCGTTAAACGTGAAGCTTGGTGTTCAAATGCCCAAGAAGGAGCAGACCCTTGGCGCTGAACGCCAGAACCCGGCGTTGAAGGTTAGGAGCTCTATTTATTTCTATGGATTAAGATTATTATTCTTCTACTCTAATTAATGTTTGATTCAGTTCTAAGGTGTGATTTCCATTCTTAATCTTATGAATTTGGGTGGAACGACAGTATGACCCTTATTCTACATGAGCTCTTGTGATTCTCGAGAGAGTTATCTCGCTTGGGCTACAACTAGGAAACACCCTTCCTAAAATGAGGGTTACCTGCGACTAATTGGGATACGTGATAAAAAATCCTGTCAGCTTTGGGTAATTAAGGTTTCTGTGGCACTAAACTGGTTTTCTGAACTTCACCCTCTGATCTGAACGAACTAACCTTGTCTGTGGCGTTCTAGTAAGGTCGGAGGAGATTAATTCGCTACAGAAGTAGGCTTTAATCACTCTAGGTTTGCCATAGAATGAATTATTCATTGTTAAAATAGTTGGTAAGACATTTTAATCCAGAAAAGTAAACATCTCCAAAGCCTTAACTATTTTCTCATCATCACCTTTCGCCAAATCTTTAATTGCTTTCTTTATTGCTCTGTTTTTATGCAAATTCAACAACAAATTTTTTCCCTATTTGCCTGACTAAATCCAACAGGATAACTATTGCCTGCTCAGTCCAACAATCCTTGTGGGATCGAGCTTCGCTCACCTGAGGTATTACTTGGACGACCCGGTGCACTTGTCGGTTCAGTTGTGCGTGTTCTAATTTTGCGCACCAAGTTTTGGCGTCGTTGCCGAGGATTGTTCTTGATTGACAACTACCGGCTGTCTTGTTGCTTAGATTAGGTATTTTTATTAGTTTTTAATCATTTATTTCCTTTTGAGTTTCGAATTTTAGTTTTACTTATTTCTCTATATTTTTGAAAATTTTCCTTATTAACTTTCTTTGATTTTCATATTTTAAGTTTGGTGTCATAGTAGTGTTTTTCTTTTCCTTTTGATTTTCGAAAATATTTGAAATCCTCTTCTTTTTAATTTTTGATTTTTAACTTATTTATCTTTCCCTTTACTTTTGAAATTGTTTTAGTTGTCTTATTTTTCATTTAATTTCAAAATTTAAAGTTTGGTGTTTTCTTTTTCTTTCATTTTAAATTTCAAAAATTTTTAAAATTCTTTCTTTTGAATTTTCGAAAATTTTAGATTAATTCTTGCATCTTTATCTTATATTGATTTAATTTCAAATTTTAAGTTTGGTGTTCCGTTAGTGATCTTTTTGGTTAATTTTTTTAATTTTTGAATCATATTTTGTTTATCTTTCTTGATTTTTGATCTTTATCTTATTTATCTTTTCCTTGATTTTCAAATTTAGTTATCTTATCTTACTTTCATTTAATTTCAAAATTTAAGTTTGGTGTTTCTTCAGTGTTTTCTCTTTGTTTTTGAATTTTGAAAATTTTTAAACCCCTTTCTTTCTATTTTTTTATTTTTTGAAATTTCAAGTTATTTTTTTAATTTTTGAATTAGTATTCTACTCTTTTTTATTTTTTTGAATTTTTAATTAAAAGAATAGCTTAGTTTCTCATTCTTATTTTTAAATTTTTTTTAGTTTAACAGCTTGTTCTAATTTATTTTAATTCCTATTTCTTTTTAGGATATCTCACCCGGAGTTCTCTATACTTTGACATAAAGACTCCCACTTTTTTTGTCTCTTGTTTGTACGGGAACACCAAAATTACTATGGACCCGAATGGGAGTACACAACTGATGAGTGGATATTTTATACACTTTTTGACATCATTTTCATATAGTTTTTAGTGTGTTTTATTTAGTTTTTGTTAAGTTTTTATAGATTTTAGTGTCAAAATCACATTTTTGGATTCTACTATGAGTTTTTGTGTTTTTATACAATTTCAATTATTTTCTGGCTGAAATTGAGGAGCTGGAGCAAAAGTCTGATTTAGAGAGAGAAAAAGCACTGCAGATGCTGTCCAAATCTAACCTGCCTACATTCGGAAGAGCTTTTCTTGAGTTACAAAAGTTCAAATGAAGTGCTCTCAACGGCTATGGAAAGCTGACTTTCAGAGCTTTCCAGCAATATATAATAGTTCATACTTTTCTTCGGATTAGAACGCCCAAAACTGGCATCCAACACCAGCTTCCTGCCCCTTCCAAGTGTCCAGCGCCCAAAAAGCAGAGCCCAGCATCCAAAGGCCCAGAGAGGACCCCCTAGCTGGCGTTCCATGCCCAAGGAGCCTCATAGCACGTGGATAGCAATAAATAGACTATTTTACCCTTTCTGTGTAATCCTTAGTCATTAACCTAGTATTTAAAGAACTTTTACACCTCTCATAGGGGAGGTCTGCCATATTTTTTTTCTATTGTATTTTACTTTCAGTATGAGTTTCTAAACCTCCTAGGTTGAGGGGAGGAGCCCTCCTGAGTCCTATGAATTAATAAAAGTATTACTGTTTCTCTTCGATCCGTGTTTGATCAATTCAAAGATGTTTATTCGTTCTTCATCAATATGAATGTGTTGAACTGGCATAAGGTTATCACATTCTACATGGGTTCAGAGTGCGTCCTTCATCGGACAATGGTGAACCACCCGCTTGAATATACGTCTCTCAGACGGCTAATCTACGATTTTGTTGGGGACTTCTCGAGACATCAGTTCAGTCGATTTATGGGGAGATTAGGGTCTCTGTGGTAGAGGCTAGAACCAGTACGAGCTTCAACCTCAATCAGAATGGATCCGCACTAAACCTTGGTTTCAGATCTGGAGGAGTATTGACAGCTGCTCAAACCAGTGTCAATCACATACAGCCTGCCATTGAAGAAATCACTCACAAGCAAAGAGAGCAGTAATACCAGAGTTAATTCAGAAAGACAACGCAGCTCCAATCCTTCAACATATCCCTATTGCTGATTCCAAAAGTCCTAATACAATTTCATATCCAACAACACCTTCTACCCTTTTCTCAAATTCCTATTGATGATTTTAAGGTATACATTACTCTTACAACTTCAAACAACCTTTTGATCTGCCTGACTAAGACCTGCAAGATCACCATAGCTTGCTTCAAGCCACAATTCTCGTGGGATCGACTTTGACTCGCTCAGGTATTACTTGGACGACCAAGTGCACTTGCTGGTATAGCTGTACGAAAGTGTGGGGATTTGTGCACCAAATTTTTGGCACCGTTGCCGGAGATTGTTGAGTTTGGACAAACTGCCGGACTGTTTTACTCCTCAGATCAGGTAAGTTTATTTTACATTATTTTAAATGAGTCTTTAATTTTTGTTTTCTTCCTCTTCTATTTTTTCGAAAATTCTTAAAAACTTTTCACAAATATTTTTCTTTTCTTTGTTTAATCCTTGTATTTTTTGAATGTGTCTATGTTCTTGGTAATTTCATGTTCTTTGAGTCTTTATTCCTAAAAATTTTCAAAAATAATTTTTTTTAGTTTAATTTTATTTCAATTTTTAACTTTAGCGTTTTCTTGTTATTTTTCTTTGTGTTTTTCGAAAATTTACTTTTAATTTTCTAAAAATTTTAAGTTTAGTGTTCTTTTTATGTTCTTGTGTTCTTTGAGTCTTTAAATTTTGTTCTTCGTGTTCTTGTTCGTCTTCAAAGTGTTCTTCAGTCTTGCATGTGTTTTGATCTTAAAATTTTTAAGTTTGGTGTCCCTTGGTGTTTTCCTCCAAATTTTCGAAAATAAAGGGGCTCTAGATCTAAAATTTTAAGTCTTGTGTCTTTTGTGTGTTTTTCTCTTTCATCATTAAATTCAAAAATAAAAAAATCATATATTTTCTTATCTTTTTACTATATTTTTGAAAATTCAGATTTTATTTTTAAAAAATTTTTATCTGATCTTATCTTAATTTTAAAATTCAAAAATCAAATCTTTTTAAAATAAAAAATTATATCTTTTTCAAAATCTTATCTTACCTTATTTCAAATTTAAAATTTCAGCTTTCAAAATTTGAAAAATTAAAATTTCAAATCTCAAAATTCAATTTCAAAATCCAAAATTTAAAATTCAAATTTCGATTTTAAAAGTTAAACCTTTTCAAAATTCAAATATTTTTCAAATCTTCATCTTATCTTGTTTCAAATTCAAAATTCAAAATTTAAAATTTCAAAATTTCAAAATTTTAAAATTCAAAATTTAATTTTCAAATTTCAAATTTTAAATTCAAATCTTTTTAATTTTAAAACTTATATTTTCTTAATTTTCTTATCTTTTCTATCTTATCTTTTCTTTTTAAATTTTAAAATTAAATCTTTTTCAATCTTTTTAATTTCTTATTAAATTTTAATTTTAAATCTTTTCTTATCTTATCTTCTATCTTATTTTTAAAATTCAAATTTTTTCTTAATTAATCACTTCTTTCTCTCTCTTCTTTTTCAAAACTTCCTAACTAACTTCTTCTCTCTTCTAATTTTCGAAAATTCTCTTCTTCTCTCTCTTCTATTTTTGAATTTTAGTAATTAAATTTTAATGTCTTTCTTTTTTATTTTTGGTTTAAATAAATAAACAAAAAAATATTAATTATTATTTATCTTTTCTTCTTTTATCTCTTCTTCTGTTCCTTTTATCTTCTTCCTTCTTCATCCTCTACCTTTCTTAATCATGAACCCAAGTGGGAATGAAGAGTTTAGAAGAACTCTGGGATCTTACACAAATCCCACTACTGACTTCTATGAAAGAAGTATTAGCATACTTCACATCAGAGCTAGTAGCTTTGAACTCAACCCTCAACTTATTACTTTGGTGCAGGAAAACTACAAGTATCCTGGGCTTCCTCAGGAAGAACCTACAGAATTCCTGGCAGATTTTCTAAGAATTGCTGACACAGTACATAGTGAGAGAGTAGACCAAGAGATCTACAGATTATTGCTTTTTCCTTTTGCAGTAAAGGACCAAGCAAAAATATGGTTGGATAACCAGCCTAAGGGCTTGTTTGGGTGAGCCTTTAAGAAAAGATCTTTTTTCGAGTTATCTTTTTTTAAAAGATCTTATAGAGAAGTAAAAGTAATTTTATGTTTGGATATCTCATGTAAAAAGGTCTTTTTATCAATCAATTATGTTTGGGTATAACAATATAAAAGTACTTTTTTGTTTATTTATTACATGAAAAACATCTTTTTTTAAGGAAAAAAGATCTTTTAAAAAAAGATGTAAATTACAGCTTCTCAAAAAATATCCTTTTTTTATTTTACTAGTGCTTTTACTTTTACTACTAGAAATTTGTCAACACGTTAAAAAATAAAAAAAGATCTTTTTTCATTGAAAAAAGATCTTTTTTTAACAAAATAATGGCGCCCAAACATGCAGTAAAGCTAGTTTAAAAACTTGGAAACAATTTGTGGACAAGTTTTTAAACCAATACTTTCCCCCAAGAAAGATGAACCAGCTGAGACTGGACATCCAAGGCTTTAAACAAGGAGATGGTGAATCTCTTTATGATGCCTGTGAGAGGTATAAGAGGATGCTAAGAAAATATTTCACTGAAATATTTTCAGAATGGGTACAGTTAGACATTTTCTACTATAGGCTTTCAGACATGGCTAGAATGTCTTTAGACCACTCTGATGGTGGCTCTATACACATAAGAAAGACCATAGGAGAAGCTCAAGAGCTTATTGAGACAGTTGCCACTAATCAGCTTCTGTACTCATCTCCTGAGCCTTCTATAAAAAGAGAGGTTAAGGCAGTAACTGCTGAACCTAACCCTCCAAAGCAGGATGGCCCACTGACTCAGCAACTGCAAGCACTTGCCCAGCAAATGGTGGAACAACAAGAGGCTCTGCGAGAAACTCAGGCTTCTAATAGAAATATAGAAGCCTAGTTAAGTCAAACAAGGTAGCAGTTATCTAAGCAGATAACAGACGAATGCCAGGCTATCCAACTAAAGAGTGGGAAAACCTTAAGCACCCAACCTTGGTATAATAAAAACGAAAAGCCCATAAAGGATAACCAGGTCTCTGCACAAGATGGTTCTGGGCGTTTAAACGCCCAGAGAAGTACCACTCCTAGCATTGAACGCCAGGAAAGGGAAGAGACTGGGCGTTCAAATGCCCAGAAAGGTATCCCTCCTGGTGTTGAACACCAGGAATAGGCAGAGACTGGGCGTCCAAATGCCCAAAGGGGCAGCAGCATGGGCGTTAAACGCCCATGCAAGGGAGGTCAGTCATTCAGTGATAACAACCCTTCTAAGCAAGCTAGTAACCCTGCTTCTAACTCACATGGAATTCGGCCTTCATCAACCAAGGTTGATGAATACAAGGCTAAGATGCCATTTCCTCAGAAACTCTGTCAAGAGGAAAGGGATAAACAGTTTGCTCGCTTTGCGGAGTATCTCAGAACATTAGAGATCAAGATCCCTTTTGTAGAAGCTCTGGAACAGATACCTTCTTATGCGAAGTTCATAAAGGACATTTTGAGTCATAAGAAGGATTGGAGGGAAGTAGAGATAGTAGCTCTTACTAAGGAGTGCAATGCAGTCATCCAGAGGAACCTTCCTCACAAGTTGCAGAAACACCCTAACACTCTTCTCAGAGCCACAGAAGTGAATCCAAGAGAAGAGTGTCTAGCCCTCATTAGTACTGAGGAGGTCGAACCTCAGGAGCATGCTACTGAGGGACTTAAGGCAAGCAAGGACCAAGAGGATCCTGAGACTGCCATTGAGCACGCCCTTACAGAAGAGAAGAAACCTCAAGTTAATTCCTCTCGGGCATACAAGAGGAGTCTGTGATGATCACAAAGCTCCCTCTTGTAGAGATGAAAGAGCCTCAAGAGCCACATTTCCTTGGCGTGGAGAAAGAACTGACAGATGAGCAGTTAGCTCATTCCCCAGCAGCCCTTAAGGAACTGCAAGTTAATATCTCTTTTACAGAGGTATTTGAAAAGAAGGACCTAAGGGGAGATGAAATAGAGATACTTACTAAGAAGTACAGTATCCTAATTTAGCCTGAGATGCTAAGGAAGATGTTATGGATTATTGGAAAGATCATTTTTTACAAAGCCATGTATGATCTTGGCTTAAGTTTAAATCTGATACCTTCCACTGAGGCAGAGGCTGAGTTTGGAGAGAGTGGAAAGGCATTGAATGCCCAGTGAGGGCGCCAGTGAAGAAGCCCTCACTGGGCGTTCAACGCCCATACACGCAAGGAAGTTGGCGTTGAACGCCAGCAAGGACACCCCTGCTAGGCGTCCAATGCCCAGAATACTAGAGGGACTGGCGTTGAATGCCAATCAGGGTGGATAGTGATAAACCCCATTTTTAGGATTTATCTTGTGCTTGATTTAGGAAATTTTGTGACTTTTGACTCACATTTATCCAAGGAAATAGCATGGTTTCATGATTGTCTCCTAATTTGTGCTTAAGTGTGAAAACATGCTTTTTAGGCCCTTAATTGCTAATTTTGATTCACCTTTGATTCCACTAGATGCCTTGATATATTTGTTAGTGAATTCAGATTGGAAAGGCTAGGAATGGATCAAAGGGGTGAAGAGGAAAAGCATGCAAGAGGAGAACTCATGAAGAAACAAGGATTTGGGATGCTGAGATTGACGCGCACGCGCAGCAGACGCGCACCCGTGGATTGTGACATCGTACGCGTTGATAGGAAATTGTCAAGTGACGTGTACGCGTGACCCACGTGTACGCGTCGATGCTCGCACGTGACTCACTTAAAGGCAATCCGCTGGGGGTGATTTCTGGGCTTCCCAAGCCCAAATCCAACTCACTTCTGATGCTATTTAACCCAAGGACTGAAGGGGAATCACACATCTCACACCACTTAGTTTAGTTCAGTTTAAGTTTTCGAGAGAAAGTTAGTTTCTAGAGAGAGAAGCTCTCACTTCTTTCTAGAATTAGGATTAGGTTAGATCTAGATTAGGATTTCTTAGATCTAGGTTAATTTCATGCTTTGATTCACTTTTCCTTTTGCAATTCTTCTTCTTCTACCCTTCCTCTCTCTAGTTTAATATTTAATTCTTGTAATTCTCTACTTTTATGTTGATTCACTTTTGTTTCTTCTATTTTTCCTTTTAATGCAATTTATGATTCATGTTCCTTTATTGTTGAAATTGCTTTATTTCTTTTTCATGCCTTCTAAGTGTTTGATGAAATGTTTGGTTGGATTATAGAGTAGATTTTGTTCCTCTTGGCCTAGGTAGAGTAATTAGTGACTCTTGAGTTATCTAATTCCTTTGTTGATTGATAATTAGAAGTTGCTACTTGACTTGAATGCCACTAAAGCTAGTCTTTCATCTAGATTATGCTAGGACTTGTGGACTTATGTTAGTCTATCCACTTGACTTTCCTCCATGGTTAGAGGTTAACTAAGTGGGAGAAATAGAGAATTCTCATCACAATTGAGAAGGATAACTAGGATAGGACTTCTAGTTCTCATACCTTGTCAAGAGCTTTTCTAGTTGTTAGTTTATTTTCCTTGCCATTTTCATTTCTTGTCTCTTACCTCAAAAACCCCAAATTATACCTCATAACCAATAACAAGACACTTTATCGCAATTCCTAGTGAGAATAACCCGAGGTTTAAATACTTCAGTTTATAATTTTAGGGGTTTGTACTTGTGACAAACAATCTTTTGTATGAAAGGGTTATTTGTTGGTTTAGAAACTATATTGCAACAAGAATTCATTTGTGAATTCTAAACCATCAAAAATCCATTCATCAGACAGTAAGGGCGTTAAACGCCCAATAAGCTGACAGAGCTGGCGTTGAACGCCAGTGAGAGCACACCCCTTGAGAGCTTAAAGCCCACTCAAGAACCCTCTATCTCAGAACCAAAGGAAATCATAAAGACCATTGACGTTCCTTTGAATGCACTTTTGCAGTGTATGAGTTTTGATGACTACTCATTCTCAAGTGAGGATAAAGACACTAGGGAAGAGCAAGTTGCTCGGCTCCTAGGAGCTCTCATGAAGCTGAATACCAAACTGTTTGGTACAAAGCCTTTGGAGGAAGAACCTCCATTGCTTTCTGATAAACCCCGATTTCGTGATTTATCTTGTGCTTATTTTGGGGAATTTTATCACCTTTTTCCACATTTATTCAATAAAATAGCATGGTTTTGTGATTCTCCCTTGAATTTTGCTTAAGTGTAAAAACATGCTTTTTAGGCCCTAAATTGGTAATTTTGATTCATTTTAATTCCATTCGATGCCTTGATGTGGGTGTTAAGTGATTTCAGGTTATAAGGCAAGTATTGGATGAAAGGAATGAGTAGAAAAGCATGCAAAGGGGAGAATGCATGAAGAAACAAAGATTGGGAGAGCATCAAAGGACGCGGATGCGCACAAGGCGCGCACGCGCAAAAGTGATCTCGCCCATGGACGCGCACGCGTACATGCCGCATTCGTGCGGATGAAGAAATTTCCAATCGACGCGCACGCGCACATGGCGCGCACGCGGCAATACTCTTACATGGCCCACTTGAAGGCAAAATGCTGGGGGCGATTTTTGAGCTGCCCAGGCCCAATTCCAATTTGTTTCTAAGTGTATTTCATGCAGAATTGAAGTCCAAGCAACGGGAGAGCAATTGTTGGTAGCTTAGCATCATGTAGTTTAGTTTCTAGAGAGAGAAGCTCCCTCTTCTCTCTAGAATTAGGATTCTTAGGGCAATTCCATCTTAGATCTAGGTTTAATTCATGCTTTGATTTACTCTTCCTTTTACAATACTTCTTCTTCTACCTTTCCCTTTTCTAGTTTTGTATTTAATTCATGCAATTTTTCTACTTTTATGTTGATGCATTTTTGTTCTTCTATTTTCAATTCAATACAATTTATGATTCATGTTCCTTCATTGTTGATTTGGTTTTGTTGTTGTTTAATTCCTTGCAATTGAGTAGTGTAGATTTACATTCCTTGCAATTTACCATGTTTCCTTTTTATGCCTTCCAAGTGTTTGATAAAATGCTTGGTTGGATTTTATTGTAGTTTTTATTGTTCTTGGCTTTGGTAGAGTAATTAGTGACGCTTGAGTTATCTAATTCCCGTGTTGATTGATAATTAGACGTTGCTAATTGATTTGGATACCACTAAAGCTAGTCTTTCCATTGGGAGTTGGCTAGGACTTGTGGAATCAAATTAATTCATCCACTTGACTTTCCTTTATGGTTAGAGGTTAACTAAGTGGTAGCAATGGATAATTGTGGTCACAGTTGAGGAGGATAACTAGGATATGACTTCTAATTCTCATTCCTTGTCAAGAGCTTTCAAGTTAGGTTATTTTCATTGCCATTTACCTTTCATGTCTAGTATTTCAAAAACCCCAAACATAGCTCCATAACCAATAACAAGGCATTTTGTTGCAATTCCTAGGGAGAACGACCCGAGGTTAAATACTTCGGTTTATAGATTTTAGGGGTTTGTACTTGTGACAAACAAATTTTTGTATGAAAGGACTATTGTTTGGTTTCGAAACTATACTTTACAACGAGAATTCATTAGTGGAATTCTAGACCACACAAAAGTCCTCTTATCAAAATGGCGCCGTTGCCGGGAAGTTGCAATGGTGTTATGTTATTGGTTATTGTATATATGTGGATATTGTAAATAGGTTTACCTTTTGCTTCTTTATTAGTTTTTGCTAGTTTTAGGATTTAATTTTCTTGCTTCTTATTTGATTTTGTTTTCATTTTCTCTTGCTATCATGAATTCTCACTTTGGCTATGAGTTTGGTTCTAACTATGTTGTAGGAAATGAGAGCTTCAATGAGGATGTGTATCAAGGATGGGACAATCAAAGGTGGGAAGAGCCATATGCATATGATCAATCCTCATGGCAACAACCTCCACCAATGCACTATGAAGAAGAGCCATTCTATGATGTATATCAATCCAATGGCTATGGTGAATCCCCTTGTGACTTTCAAGAACCACCACCATATGCCTATGAGCCATATCCCCAACATAACCCTCAACCATACTCACAAGCCCCTTCTTACCAATCATCTCCATATGACCCTAATCCATATCCATCCTACCAACAATTATATGAGCCATATGAACCACACATAGAGCCACCACTACTCCAACATCAATATTTTCAAGAGCCACCCCCTCCATATTATTACCAAGATGAACCACCTCCAATACATGAAAACTTTCAACCACAAGATGAACTCTACATTCCACCACAACCTCCTATAGAAGAATACTCATGTCCTTCAATACAAGAGTCATATGATCCTACTCGTGATATCCAAGAGGAACAAGAGTCAAGGGATCGTCTCAAGGAAGCATTGGATCAATTTCAAGCAACCATGGAGTGTGTTTAGCAACAAATGGAAAGAATGGGAAATATTGAACCACCACAACTCTACCTAAAAGAACCACCTTCCGACTATAATACCTTTTCCTCAAACAATGAACCCTCTCTTCCACCATCACCTCCTGATGAAGCCTTTATGCTAGAATTAAGGGATCTTGAATCTCATATCTTAAGACAACACGAGGAGGATGAAAAGAAATTTGAGGAGTTAAGAGTAAAAATTGCTATCATGGTAGAAGCCATTGGCAACATAGTCTCATCCCGCCTAAGCCTATGCGATCAAGGCACTTCTATTGTGGAATGTGGAGAAGCAACGAAGGAGCTTAGTGAGGCAGTAGACTTGAAGCTCCAAGGTGAAGAAGAGGAGTTAAAGCAAGAAATGCAACAAGAGGAGGAGGTAGAGATTATTGAAGAAGAGGAAGAAGTGTTGAAGACTTAGGAGATGCGGAACCACCTTGGGAGTCTAGGATTGGAGAAAACCCCTCCAAGATGATTGAATTTGATGCTAAGGAGGAATGTGCACAACCTCCAAGGCATATCCCTTATGAAGAATTGGATGGGATAGAGCAAGAATTGAGTCCCCTTGGTGATGAAGATCAAGCATCAAGTCTTAGTGGTGAAGAATCCTTTGAGCATGAAGAACTTTCTCCCGTTAGGTTTGAAAGCGTTGTGGAGGTAAATTTTTCTCACCCTCCCAATTATGACTTGAGTAAGGGAGAAGGCTTAGATAATATTGTTGAACAAAGGATCACATTTGAGAAAAGTTGTGAAGAGGTGGAGATCCTTAGAAAAAGGAGGATGGGAATTGAATACGCTTTGTCATGACCCTTAGGAGCTTCTTTGCCTAGGTTACCATCTACTCTTACATTTGAGTGGGTAAAATTCATTTCTATTACCTTTATTATCCCACTCAAATATGGCTTACTTGAAACAGATGGTCAACTTAGGATGCTTTGTGGGATGAAGCGTAAAAGAAAGATTTTTCGTGGTTGGCGTTGTAAGTCTAGGCTCATTATGGTTGAAGCTTCAAGGAGCAAAGGTTGGACTAGTGCTCAATTGAATGGGTCTAGAAGGATAGTTTGGTACTTTCATGAGAATTCATCTCTCTTACCACCCGGAGGAAACCACCATGATCAACTCAAGGACGGGTGTGAAAACAAAATGTGGGATCCCGGATCGCACAAGGAAGATCAACTTTGGGAGCCTATGGTTTGTGAAGAACTCCATCAAAGCTTGGAATTATTAACTTTGAATGATGAAGCACAATGGAAGTCCAAGCATTGGTGGATGTTCAAGGATGGATTCAAGCACAAGCCACCTTGATGAAGAGCTCCCCATAAGTCCAACTTAAGGACAATAAACAAAAGTGCTAGGTGGGAGACACCCCACCATGGTAACATCTTTTCATTTTCCCTTTTGTACATACTGGTAAAATAGGTTTAATCTCATGTTTTGATTGATTTGTTAAGTTTGTTTGGGAGTCTAGTAGGTTAAATAAGGTTTTATGATTTTTTGGTAGTTGTTTGGAGGTTTGGAATTCTTGGTTTGGTGCAAAAACATAGAAAAATTTTGAAAAACAAAGCACCACCCACGCGCACACGCACTCCACGCATACGCGTGAATCAAGCAATTTCGGCCATCCACGCGGATGCGCCATGTATGCGTACGCGTGGATTGAATTTTTCCACTTCCCATACATTCACCCGAGAGTTGTGCCTGAAGTGTGACAACTTTGTGCTCCAGGGCACGCGCACGCGTATCTTGCGCGTCCGCGTCGACTCTCTGCCTTGCCGTGCACGCGTACGTGCACTGCACGCGTACGCGCACTGCACGCGTACGCGTTGCTTCTATTTTCATCAATCCACGCTTACGCGCACATGACGCGCACGCGTGGATTGCCCTGTTTCACTCACCTTCTTTTCTTCTCTTCTTTCCATTTCTTTCCTTCTTCTCTTTTCTCTTCTTTTCTTTCCACCCTTCAAACATCATCCGACACTACCAAACACCATGTAACACCATTTTTCTTAGTTAGTTAGTTAGTTAGTTTAATTTTTGTTTTTCATTATAAGTGTTGGATTACTAATCTTGTTTACTGTTTACTGCTGCTTATTACTAATAGGATGTTAGTTTAACATCATTGTTGTTAATTGTACTTGTTGGATTTCTTTGTTGAGGTTGTATTTGGTTACTTGGTTTAGAACTTTTCATGTTTAATGCTTTTGAATACCAAATACATGTTACATTGCCTTCATGCATCTTAACTCTTTGAATTGCATGTTTTGGCCACCATGCATTCGTCATCTATTGTTAGGAAATTATACATTGTCGATGCATTTTTTTTAGGTGATGCTTGTTTATGGTTTACCCTTATTTACATCACCTATTTCATGCATTGAGATTTAGAAATTGTGAATTTGGATCGAAAGCTTACCTAGTGACATATTTTTGAGCTTTTCAAGCTTTGTGTACTATGCTTGCTATTTGATTGATCTTAACTCTCATACTTCTTTTCTTTAAGTTCCTTAGCATCCATGTGTTCCACCTCTATGTCACTTAGGTGTTGCAACAACTTCAATATGTGTCATTGATTGTTGTGTGAGTTTCATATACCATTTTGTTCACCAAGTTTACTTACACATCAATCAATGTCCATGCATTATCCAATATCACAATTGCTTGATTTTTGCTTGAATGCTTTTATGCTTCTTCACTACTTGTTCGGTTGCCTTAACCTACAAGTCTTTTAAAGTATCTCAAGCACACTAGAATGAGTGAAGTGCATGTTTTCTTTTGTATAATTGTGACATAATTTTTAAATACTATGGTGTGAGTTCTAAACCGCATGCAAGTTAGGACCCATACACTTATTTTTCATTATTGTCACACCAATTTACTCACTCAATTCTAGTGATTTACCTCATTTCAACAATCCATGCTTCCTTGCTTGTGCATTTATTTATCTTATTATCTCCTGTTTTCTATGTTCAGGATGAATCATCATAACCAAAAACGGAAGTGGGAGAAGAACACGCAGCATCGGTTAACCTACCAGCTAAAGGTAGCAACTAGGAAAGTTTCCATATCCCCTTTGTTCATCTTTGGATGCACCGAGGACGGTGCAAACTTTTAAGTGTGGGGAGGTCGTCCAACCACTTGGTATTTTTGGGTGACAAGTTTCTAATCCCAACACTTTTGCATTTCATTTTTAGGTCTTTTAGGATTTTTGGTTGCATTGCATATGTATATATTAAGCTTAGTCAAAATCATGATATTTTCCAAGGATTTTATCTATAGGGCACCCCAATTAAAAAATAATTTAAGAACTTGCTTGAATTATATACTTTGTGGATCATGTTTTGAGCTAAGAACACAAGCATGTGAGATTTGAACCTAATTGTGTGGTTACATCATATATAACCACTTATTTTCATTCTTGTGTGCATTATTCTCTTCCTATGATTGTAATCTTTGATTTGTTTGATTCTTTATGTCCATTATTTTGTGTATACATGAATTTATATGATTGAGGCCATTGTTCAAATATCTCACTTACCCAAATAGCCTACCTTTTATCTTCCATTGTTAACCAATTTTGACCCTATGCTTAACCCATTTGTTCTTAATTGTAGCACATTACAAGCCTAAGTGAAAAATAATAAATGTCCTTAATTTGAATCTTTAATTAGCTTAGGCAAGTGAGAGTGTTCATCATTTGATTTTGGAAAAGTTGAGAACATTGGGTAGAGATAAAAGTGTGTTTTTGTATTTGTGTTGAGAATCTTGGGAATTGGGTACATACTCATGTATTAATCATGTGTAAACCATATGCATTGATGTTCTTGTATATATATTTTAGTTTGAAAAAAAAGAAAAAAATGAAAATAAATAATAGAAATAGAAAAAAAAGAAAGACAAAGAATTGCAATAAATAGGGGACAAAATGCCCCAAAGCAAGGTTCAATAAAAGTCAATGCATATGGGTGGTGATCAAAAAGAGAATGCATGAGTGTGTGGAAAAGTGAAGAATAGGTAGTTAGGTTTGTTTAGAATTGTATAGGTTGTCATAGGTTAGGTGGGAAGTTTAAGTTAATCAAAGATTTAAATCTCAAGCCCACTTGACCATATGCATCCTACCTTGACCCTAACCCCATTACAACCTATGGGAAGTCCTCATGATATTTGTATGCATGCATGAAATAATTGTTGATTGTTAGATGAAAAATAAATCTTGGAAAACATGATTAGGGGATAATTAAGTGAATCAACCCCATACACTTGAGCGACTAGAGCGGATACACATCCGGTGAGGGTTCGATTGCTCAATTACATGTTTCCACCCATGATCATCTCTTTTCTTGCAATTTTGTAAAATCTTTTTAATAATTCAATTCAATTGTGGGTTTGATTTGAATGCTATGGCTTTAGCCCTTTTACTTAAATATGTTTTCTTGGAAATTGATTTATTTTGACTAAGTGGATGCATTCATGTAGATAGATTGCATATAGATAAGTTGCATTTAGTAGTTGCATTGAATAAATGTTAATACCCTTTGCTTCTTCTTGATTTTAGCATGAGGACATGCTTAGTTTAAGTGTGGGGAGATTTGATAAACCCCGATTTCGTGATTTATCTTGTGCTTATTTTGGGGGATTTTATCACCTTTTTCCACATTTATTCAATGAAATAGCATGGTTTTGTGATTCTCCCTTGAATTTCGCTTAAGTGTAAAAACATGCTTTTTAGGTCCTAAATTGGTAATTTTGATTCATTTCAATTTCATTCGATGCCTTGATGTGGGTGTTAAGTGATTTCAGGTTATAAGGAAAGTATTGGATGGAAGGAATGAGTAGAAAAGCATGCAAAGGGGAGAATGCATGAAGAAACAAAGATTGGGAGTGCATCAAAGGACGTGCACGCGCACAAGGCGCGCACGCGCAAAAGTGATCTCGCCCTTGGACACGCACGCGTACATGCCGCGTCCGCGCGGATGAAGAAATTGCCAATCGACGCGCATGCGACAATACTCTTACATGGCCCACTTGAAGTCAAAACGCTGGGGGCGATTTCTGAGCTGCCCAGGCCCAATTCCAATTTGTTTCTGAGTGTATTTCATGTAGAATTGATGTCCAAGCAAAGGGGGAGCAATTGTTGGTAACTTAGCATCAAGTAGTTTAGTTTCTAGAAAGAGAAGCTCCCTTTTTCTCTCTAGAATTAGGATTCTTAGGGCAATTCCATCTTAGATCTAGGTTTAATTCATGCTTTGATTTACTCTTCCTTTTACAATACATCTTCTTCTACCTTTTCCTTTTCTAGTTTTGCATTTAATTCATGTAATTTTTCTACTTTTATGTTGATGCATTTTTGTTCTTCTATTTTCAGTTCAATGCAATTTATGATTCATGTTCCTTCATTGTTGATTTGGTTTTGTTGTTATTTAATTCCTTGCAATTGAGTAGTGTAGATTTACATTCCTTGCAATTTACCATGTTTCCTTTTTATGCATTCCAAGTGTTTGATAAAATGCTTGGTTGGATTTTAGTGTAGATTTTAGTGTTCTTGGCTTTGGTAGAGTAATTAGTGACGCTTGAATTATCTAATTCCTGTGTTGATTGATAATTAGACGTTGCTAATTGATTTGGATACCACTAAAGCTAGTCTTTCCCTTGGGAGTTGGCTAGGACTTGTGGAATCAAATTAATTCATCCACTTGACTTTCCTTCATGGTTAGAGGTTAACTAAGTGGTAGCAATAGATAATTGTGGTCACAGTTGAGGAGGATAACTAGGATAGGACTTCTAATTCTCATTCCTTGTCAAGAGCTTTCTAGTTGTTAGTTTATTTTCATTGCCATTTACCTTTCATGTCTAGTATTTCAAAAACCCCAAACATAGCTCCATAACCAATAACAAGGCACTTTGTTTCAATTTCTAGGGAGAACGACTCGAGGTTAAATACTTCGGTTTATAGATTTTAGGGGTTTGTACTTGTGACAAACAAATTTTTGTATAAAAGGACTATTGTTTGGTTTAAAAACTATACTTTACAACGAGAATTCATTAGTGGAATTCTAGACCACACAAAAGTCCTCTCAATACTTTCCAAAGACCTCAATGCTTTGGTTCAGCAAGAGCTACCTCAGAAACTTCCAAACCCTGGACGCTTTCTGATTTCTTGCACCATAGGCACCATGACCTTTGAGAAGGCTCTATGTGACCTAGGGTCAATTATAATAATGGAGAAGCTGGGAATCCAAAAGGAAACACGGATTACGTTACATAAAGACTGGATGGTATTCAAGGTCCTTAACCCTCCATTACCCCCTGACAAGGGAGGCACTTGCATAAAGGATTAAGCATCCAAGCCTCCTCCCTTGGATAGAACTAACTCAATCCCTCCTAAGACCAAACGTAAGTTTGATGTTGGATGTACACTATCCACAAAGGAGGAAAGCCCCAAAAGGAAGATACCTAGGGGCTGGAAAAACAAGAATATCCCTACTGAGGGCTTTTCCCCATGGAAAATGGTGGTATTCACTTATCTAATCATGGTATTCACCATGGAAGAGGAAAGTGACAAAAAGGGACACCAGCATATTGTTGTAAGCCCAACCCTGCCTCAGGCAGTGAACAAAATCCTATCTCTTGAGCGTATTACACTATTCCATGAGAGCACAGGAAGGAAGCTCCCAGTAAGGAGTGAGGATTTATTCCTCTATGACTATCTTCCTCCTTGAAAGGAGTTGTCCGTCAAGCTAATGACATTAAAGAAGCGCTTGTTGGGAGGCAACCCAACCTTACTCAACCATGTTTATTTTCTTTCATTTTGTTTTTCTTTCAGTCGTTAGAGTCATGACCATATGCACCAGCCAAGAGACGGAATTCACAGCAGTGAAAATAGAACACTCCGGAATGAGTGTTAAAGTTGAACGCCAGCCAGGGTATCCCTGCTGGATGTTCAACACCCGAGCGGGGAGCATTGTTGGCATTGAACGCCAGCCAGAGAGCAGTCCCTGGGTGTTCAAACGCTAGTGCAGAAAAATAGGGAATCTAGATTCCCTAGCCTCTCAGGACCAAGAGGTCCCACAGAAGCTCTACCTACCCTATCTTCTTCTTCCCTATTGATCATAATTGCTCGAGGACGAGCAAAACTCTTAAGTTTGGTGTTGCAAAAGCTTTGCTTTGTGACTTCTACCACTCTTAAGAATAGAAGAAGAGGATGGAGCAAACTAGAGAGCATGCACATGAACCTGTGCAGCTACTTCAACAAAGACAAAGGAGTGACATATAAGAGATCAAGTACTACATTAGATCCTCAAGGAGGAGCACTAGCCACCATTCATTCAGGTGGATTCATTCTCTTTACACCCTTTTCCTGTTATTTTTTTGTTTTTTGTTTGTTTCTTTTCTGTTCTCTTGTTCTAGTTGCATGCTCATTTGCATTGATGCCTTTAAGTTGTAAAATGTTCCACATAACTCTCACCTTGCCTAAATGAAAATTTTTATTGAAAAGGATTGAGAGATGCATGAATTTCACGTCTAAAATAAGATTAGTTTAATTAGTTTGATATGGTGTCATCTGCTTTTGTTTTCTGAATGTATGAAATAAATAGTGCATATTTGAAGTTGAAATTTATGAATGTTAGCTCTTGAAAGAATAAGGAAAAAGAAAAAGTATTATTGGTGATCAGAAAAATCCATAAATTGATTCTTGAAGCAGGAAAAAGCAGCAAAAAGAAAAAGATAAAGCTTGCATGCGAAAAAAAAGTGGAAAAAAATAAAGAAAAAATAAAAATAAAAAAAAGCAAGCAGAAAAAGCCAATAGCCCTTAAAACCAAAAGACAAGGATAAAAGGGCCCAAGGCTTTGAGCATTAGTGGTTAGGAGGGCCCAAAGGAATAAATTCCTGGCTTAAGCGGCTCAACCAAGCTGTCCCTAACCATGTGCTTGTGGCGTGAAGGTGTCAAGTGAAAAGCTTGAGACTGAGCGGTTAAAGTCATGGTCCAAAGGAAAAAGAGTGTGCTTAAGAACTCTGGACACCTCTATCTGGGGACTCTAGCAAAGCTGAGTCACGATCTGAAAAGGTTCACCCAGTTAAAGTATCTGTGGCATGAATGTATCCGGTGGTAATACTGGAAAATAGAGTGCTTAGGGTCACGGCCAAGACTCAGAAAGCTGTGTTCAAGAATCAAAATAAGCTTAACTAGGAGAGTCAATAATATCATCTGGATTCTAAATTCCTGAGGATGACAACATCTCTGAGTTTCAATGGATAGTGAGATGCCAAAACTATTTAGAAGCAAAAAGCAATTAAGTCCCGCTCATCTGATTTTAACTAAGCTTCATTTGAAACTTAGAAATTTATTGTATCTTAATTTTTTTTATCCTACTATGTTTTTAGTTGCTTGGGGACAAGCAACGGTTTAAGTTTGGTGTTGTGATGAGCGGATATTTTATACGCTTTTTGACATCATTTTCATATAGTTTTTAGTGTGTTTTATTTAGTTTTTGTTAAGTTTTTATTGGTTTTAGTGTCAAAATTATATTTTTGGATTCTACTATGAGTTTTTATGTTTTTATAAAGTTTCAGGTATTTTCTGGCTGAAATTGACGAGTTAGAGCAGAAGTCTGATTTAGAGACAGAGAAAGCACTGCAGATGCTGTCCAGATCTGACCTGCCTGCATTTGAAAGAGCTTTTCTAGAGTGACAGAAGTCCTAATGGAGCTCTCTCAATGGATATGGAAAGCTAACTTCCAGAGCTTTCCAGAAATATATAATAGTTCATACTTTACTTCAGATTTGAAGGCCCGAATTTGGTGTCCAACGCCATCTTCCTGCCCCTTCCAAGCGTCCAGAGCCCAAAGAGCAGAGCCCAGCATCCAAAGGCCCAGAGAGGACCCCTTAGCTGGTGTTCTATGCCCAAAGAGCCTCATAGCACGTGGATTTTAGCACTAAATAGACTGTTTTACCTTTTCTGTGTAATCCTTAGTCATTAACCTAGTATTTAAAGAACTTTTACACCTCTCATAGGGGAGGTTTGCCATATTTTCATTTTTTTATTGTATTTTACTTTCAGTATGAGTTTCTAAACCTCCTAGGTTGAGGGGAGGAGCCTTGCTGAGTCCTATGAATTAATAAACGTATTACTGTTTCTCTTCAATCCGTGTTTGATCAATTCAAAGATGTTTATTCGTTCTTCACCAGTATGAATGCGTTGAACTGGCATAAGGTTATCACATTCTACATGGGTTCAGAGTACGTCCTTCATCGGACAATGATGAACCACCAGCTTGAATATATGTCTCTCAAATGGCTAATCTACGATTTCATTGGGGACTTCTCGAGACATCAGTTCAGCCAATTTATGGGGAGATTAGGGTCTCTCTGGTAGAGGGTAGAACCAGTACGAATCTCAACCTCAATCAGAATGGATCCGCACTAAACCTGGGGTTCAGATTTGGAGAAGCATTGTCAGCTACTCAAACCAGTGTCAATCACATATATCCTGCCATTGAAGAAATCACTCACAAGCAAAGAGAGCAGTAATACCAGAGTTAATTAAAAAAGACAACACAACTCTGATCCTTCAACATATCCCTATTGCTGATTCCAAAAGTCCTAATACAATTTCGTATCCAACAATACCTTTTACCCTTTTCTCATATTCCTTTTGATGATTTTAAGGTATACATTACTCTTACAACTTCAAATAACCTTCTAATCTGCCTGACTAAGACCTGCAAGATCACCATAGCTTGCTTCAAGCCACAATTCTCGTGGGATCGACCCTGACTCACTCAAGTATTACTTGGATGACCTAGTGCACTTGCTGGTATAGCTGTTCGAAAGTATGGGGATTCGTGCACTAACAACCGAAAAGAACTTTGGGATCTTATACAGCCTCCACTCCTGATTTTTGTGGAAGGAGTATTAGTGTACCTCCTATTGGAGCAACTGACTTTAGGGTCAACCAAGAACTGATCATCCTAGTGCAGCAAAATTGCTAATTTTAGGGACTTCCACACGAAGACCCTAATATGTTCATCTCTAACTTCCTGCGGATCTGTGATACTGTGAAGACCAATGGAGTGGACCCTGAAATCTATAGGCTAATACTCCTTCCATTTTCTTTGAGGGATCAAGCAAAGCGTTGGCTTAACACTTGGGATAAGGTTGTCAACAAGTTCCTGAACAGGTTCTTTCCCTCACAGAGATGGACCAAGCTAAGGATAGGCGTTCAAACCTTCAGGCAGGAAGATAGTAAATCCCTCTATGATGCTTGGGAGAGGTATAAGCTGATGCTCAGGAGATGCCCTCCCCCCTAATATGTTTTCAAATTGGGTCAAGATAGACATCTTCTATGTAGATTTCTCTGAGATGGCTAAGAGGTCATTGGATCACTCTGCAGGTAGTTTTCTGCACATGAAAAAGACACCTGAAGAGGCAGATGATCTCATTGTTGAGATGGTTGCTAATAACCAGTACTTATACTCATCTGAGAGGATTCCAGTTAGGAAAGAAGCTCAAGAAGTAGAGACTGTAGATGCACTTCGTGCTCAAAACAAGCTTATATGTCAACAAATAAATCTTTTCACTCAACAAATTGGTGGCGTGCGAAACCCAATTGCAAAAATTCAGAGCGCCTCTTCAGATGTTTTTTATGGTATGCGTGGTAGCTCCCTCAAGGTGAAACTTGCAACTATAACCACTATGCACATGAGGAGTACAAGACCATCACCTTGATAAGAGATTAAGTGGCAGGTGCATATGCACAAATTTTTGAGAAGAAGATTAAAAAAGAGACACAGGAGAAGGAAACTGTAGAGACAGAGAGTGCCAGGGAAAACGCAAAACGCCCAGGAGAGGGTAGAGTTGAAGTAGAACACCCAGGAGGGGGCAGAGGGGAAGTTGAATGCCCAAGAGGGGGCAGCAGGGATGTTGAATTCCCAGAGAGGGGGGCAATAGATAATAATTCAAAAGACGTTTCCCCAGGAACCTTAACAACCCTTTTCAGTCACTTTGGACACTCATCCTACATTATCCAAGGCCCTAGAGTACAAAGCCAAATTTTCAAATCCTCAGCGACTTCAGAGACCCCTCACTATTCCCAGTGACACGGTGCCTACCCCAAGAGAAGAGTGGAAGGCCATAGTTGCTGAAGGATCAGAGCAAACAAATACACCAGAAGAGGCTAAGAGCGTTAAAGTGCACCCTCAGAAGTCATAAGAGGAGATTGAGGGTGAGCGATTCATTCAAATCTTGTACAATATCCCTCTTGCTGAGTTGTTTGAGGAGGTGCATCCCTATAGGGCCTTCGTAAAAAGCCTGATGCTCTTTGGGAAGGAGACCTTGAAAGAAGATGGAACTGTGGTCTTTACCAAGGAGGCCGAGTCTAAGGAGGTGTGTGTTGCTGAGGAATTGAAGGAAGAAAAATCTCAAGAAGAGATTGAAAGGACATTGCTATAAAAGGAGACCTACCCATTGGTGGTATAGGAGCCTGAAGTACCACACCCTCAGAAGCCCTAAAAGGAGACCAAGGATGAGCACCACTCACAGTTCTTGGAAGTATTTAAGAAGAATAAAATCAATATCCCTTTTGCTGAGGTTTTGGAGCGAAGGCCTCTCTCTGCTGCATTCATGAAGAGCTTACCCCCCTGAAAAGAAGGCCTTAAAGGGAGATGAAACAGAGGTTCTGACTAAGGAGTGTAGTGCACTAATTCAGAATAAGTTGCTAAGGAAAATGCCAGACCCAGGGAGCTTTCAGATTCTATGTACTATTGGAAAGATCACTTTTGACAAAGCCATGTGTGATCTTGCCTTAAGTATAAATCTGATGCCTCTGTGTGTAACAAAGAGGTTGGGAATCCAAAAAGCGCAGGCAACAAGGATAACCCTGCAAATAGCTGACAAGTCTCTAAGGCAAGCATATGGGCTACTGGAGAACGTACTAGACAAGGTTGGAGAGATATTCCTCTCGGCAGACTCTGTGATACTTAACAAAGGAGAAGAAACAGATGACTCCTTCATCCTAAAGAGACCATTCTCAACTACTGGAAGAACCTAGATAGATGTTGAGAGAGGTGAATTAGTGCTGAGGACTACATGATTTTCAAGATTTTTAAACCTCCACTACCCCCTGACAAAGGAGGTACTTGCATGTAGAGTGCAATGCTGAAGCCTTCTCCCTTGGTGGAAACTCATACAGTTCCCCCAGACATCAAACCTAAGTTTGGTGTTGGAGAGTCACCACCCACATAGGGGGAAGGTCCTAAGAGAAAGATGCCTAGGGGATGGAGGAAAAAAAAGATCCCTTCTGAAGACTTCTCACCTGGGATAAAAGTGGTGTTTACTAAAAGCCTAGTCCTACCTCATACTGTGAACAGGTTCCTGTCTCTTGAACATATTGAGCTAATCCATGAGAGCACAGGAAAGAAGCTCCCAGTAAGGGGTGAGGATTTAAGCTTCTATGACTATCTTCCTCCTTGAAGGAGCTGACCGTCAAGCTAGTGACGGTAAAGAAGCGCTTGTTGGAAGGCAACCCAACCATAAGTATCCTTTAGTTTAAATTCTATTTTGATTTTAGTTTTCTTTAGTTTGAATTTATTTTAGTAGATTTATATTTGACATTGATTTTCATAGTGTTCCTAGCTTTTCTAATGTTTGTGATCATGCACAGTGCTAAGAACAAGGACAGGAGGCAGACAGTCCTGGCGTTTAATGCCAAAAAGGGACCAAGTTTTCTTTGCTTGGAGACAAGCAAACTTTTTAAGTTTGGTGTTGCAGAGTGAGCTCTAGGTTTATATTATCATCAATGACACCAAAGGGAGATGAATCATCTTTATGGAAAAGCAGCAGCAGCCATGACTGAGGTGGTTAAGTTTCATTATCCCCTACCTTATCTCATCTTCTGTTTTCTATTCTAGCTTTTGCATGACCACTCTGAGGATTTTCTTGCTTTCTAGTTTAGTAGCTTATTTTTGAAAATTTTTTTTAGGTTAATTGAAAAGATGCCTCATGTATTACTTATCAAGCTTAAAAGAAAAATCTATTGAAAAAGAAGTAGCAAAATGCATGAGATATTGAGTTATATTATGAGTTATTCTAATTACTTCGAGGTGGTGGCCTTATCTCTATTTTATGAATGTATGAATTAACTGTACATATTTGATATTGGAGTTGAGTATATTGGTTCTTGAGGAACAGGAATTTAGAAAAATATTATTGATTCTCGAAAATAAGAAAAAGATTAATTCTTGAAGTAAAAGAAACAGCAAGAAGAAAAAGAAAAATAAAAAAAATAAAAAGAAAAAGGTCAAAAGCTTTGAGCATCAATGGTTAGGAGGGTCAAAATTGATCTAAAAACTCAAAAGAGTTGTTTTTCCTAATTATATGCTTGTGGTGTGAAGGTATCAAGTAACCCTTGAGACTGAACATTTAAAGTCGTGACCCAATACTGATACAGAGTACGCCTAAGACTCTGAGCACTACTGTCTGGGAATAAAAACAAAGTAAAAGTCGAATCCAAAGAGTTCCCCCAGTTTAGTGCTTGTGGTGTTTATGTATCAAGTTAAGCTTAAAAACAAAATATTTAGAGTCATGGCTAGGCTCAAAGGTGCAAAGCACCAAAAAGAAAATAAAAGTTGTGTTCAATAATCAAGAAGAACCTAAAGAAGAAAATCAATAATATGATCCGAGTTCTAGTTCTAAAGGATGCCAATATTTCTGAACTTCAAAGGATAGTGAGATGCCATAACTATTCAAAAATAGAGTTTTAATAGCCCCATTCAGTGATTAGATCTAAGCATGAATGACAACTCAAATCTTGTGTGTTTTCTCTTCCTTGGTCCAATATTATTTTTGGTTGCTTGAGGATAAGCAACAATTTAATTTTGGTGTTATGATGCGTGAGCATCTTATACCCTTTTTCCTAGCATTTTCTAGTTGTTTTCATTTATATTTTATTAAGTTTTATTATATTTTAGTACAAAAATCCTCTTTGGATGCTACTTTGAGTTTTGGTGGTATTTTTATGATTTCAGGTGAATTTCGGGTAAATTTGGCAGAGTTTTGCGCAACAGCAACGAAAGGATAGAAGATGCTGTCAATCCTGACTCCTTTCATTCCAACCAGTATAACTTGAGCTACAAAGGTCTAATTGAAGCAGTTTCAATGACTTTAGAAAGCTAACTTTCAGAGATTTCCAACAATATATAATAGTCTATAATTTTTTTCTGGACTCACTGCCAAATTTGGCGTTAAACGTGAAGCCTGGCGTTCAAACTCCCAAGAACGAGCAGACTCCGGGCGCTGAACGCCAGAACCCGGCATTGAACGCAAGTAGCAGGACAGAGCCATCATCATTGCACCCTCTTATGGGCGTTCAACGCCCATACTGGCGCTGAACGCCAGTCTTCAACCCAAATCACTCCTCTATTAGGCCTCCAAGTGGATTTAGCACCTCTTACGTTTTTTTTTTTTGTCATTTTTTATTAGAATTAATATCCTTTTAGACCTAGTAATTATTAAGTTAGTATTTAAAGGAAAAGATCATTAATGTATAGGGGATCTCTCTGGACACTTTTTGAACTCTGTTTTTTGTAAGTCATGAGCCACTAAACCTCCTGGTTAAGGTTAGGAGCACTTTTTATTTCTATGGATTAAGATTATTATTCTTATACTCCAATTAATGTTTGATTTAGTTCTAGGGTGTGATTTCCGTTATTAATCTTATGAATCTGGGTGAAACGACAGTATGACCCTTATTCTATATGAGCTCTTGTGATTCTTGAGAGAGTTATCTTGTTTGGGCTACAGCCAGGAAACACCCCTCCTAAACTGAGGTTTACTTACAACTGATTGGGATACGTGACATAAAATCTTGTCAGCTTTGGGTAATTAAGGTTTTTGTGGAGCTAAACTGGTTTTCTAAACTCCACCCTCTCATCTGAACGAACTAACCTTGTCTGTGACGTTCTAGTAAGGTCGGAGGAGATTAATTTGCTACGAAAGTTTGCTTTAATCACTCATGGCTTCCCATAGAATGAATCATTCGTTGCTAAAAAATAGTTGGTAAGACATTTTAATCCGGAAAAGTAAACATCTCCAAAGCCTTAGCTGTTTTCTCATCATCACCTTTCACCAAATCTTTAATTGCTTTCTTTATTGCTCTATTTTTTTGCGAATTCAACAACAACATTTTTCCCTGTTTTCCTGACTAAGTCCAACAAGATAACTATTGCTTGCTTAGTCCAACAATCCTCGTGGGATCGACCCTCACTCACCTGAGGTGTTACTTGGACGACCCGGTGCACTTGTCGGTTCAGTTGTGCGAGTTTTAATTTCGCACACCAGACCCGAGGGTCGGGCCTGTAATAGTTTCCCTCACAGTGGGAGGGCGAGCAAGGTCGGTCTCATCACTAGAGGATTCGCGTTTTACCATTTGTGGCTTTGGTAGATCTTTTTTGGGCTGATGGGGGAGGAACCCGAGTCCTGGTGATTTTGAGAGGCTCGTGATCCGATTTTGGCGGTCATGGTCGAGACCTGTGGGTATTTTCTTGGTTGGTTTACGGTTCGGTACGAGGAATCGATTTGGGTTTTGGTCGGTCTAGGAGCCTTATCACATGCCCGTTGTTCTTCCCGAAGGGAGGGTTTTTGTCAGTTATGTTTTTCCAAGCGTCATGATGGCATTTAATGTGAAGGGACATTTCGGTTTTCCCTTTTATTTTTTCCTTTTGGCTTTTCATTTTTTGAAAGTATTTGGGAGACCATTTCTCTTTCTCTTCTTTGCTTCTTCCTTTTGTTTCGCATTTGCTCTTGCTTTTTTTGGAATTTTCCTGGTTTGCTCGACCACTCTAGGCGTTCACTCTGGTTTTTGCATTGCTCCTTTGACTCTCTGCTTCTATCAAGTTGGTGTTCCTTCTTTTCCCTTTTGGTTTTTTGTTTTGCTTCTTTGGTTCAAGTTGCATTTTGCATTTTTGCTTTTGTTGTTGGATTTCTTTTTCGGATAGGGGATAGTGGGTCTATTGGAGGGGATGAGCACTACTATTCCTTTAGGCATAGTTTTTGGATTTATGGTAGATGGTAGATTTAGTGTTTTTGTGTTTTTCCACCATTTTCCACCGTGTGGCTCTGGTAGGTTGATAGTGGTGCTCCCTTCTTTTTTCATGTATGTCTCAGTGGAGGACTGAGGGTGTGGGTGCTCTGATAGCTCTAGCCAGAGGTGTTTCCTCCACGTATTACTAGGTGACTTCTGATGTTTGGGGAACACCATCTCGGATGACAAAGATGGGTCTCCAGCGGCTCCACAATCAAGGGGCTGTTTGTAGGGGTGGTGACGCCGAGTGCCAGTATGAACTCGCCCTTTCTGGGGTCAATGAGAGAGTTTGCTACCTAAACCCCAACTCGCTTACCGTGCTGGATTGGATGTGGGTGTATGAGTTGATGTTTACACGGCTCGGCGTGTAACTTCCTTTTTCTGGTTTTGTTCAAGCGCTGTTGAATCGGTGTTCCGTGGCACCATCTTAATTACACCCGAATAGCTGGGCAGCAATCTGTACTTTCGATATCGTATGCGAGTACTTGGAGCTGCCGATTTTGGTTGATGTCTTTCTTTTCCTCTTTCTGTGCACCCTGCCGACCAAGGAGGAAAAGCACAAGAAGGGGTATGTGTCATTTAGGGCCCAGCCTAACCGACGCATTTTCGGTTTATACGAAGATTCTTTTCATGGGTTCAAGAGGAGTATTTTAAAGTGCGTCCTGCTCGGGGGCATCATCCCTTCTGGTTAACTTTAGAGGGAGAGCGTCGATTTCGGACATACTAGAACTTCAGTGTTGGGCCGTTGTATTTGACGCGGGTCACCTATGAGGGGTTGTCCCAGGAGAACAAAGATATTGCTCATGTCCTTTGTCATAATTTTGGGCAGTGTCCTCTGAATCCTCGGGATGTTATGGGAGACCTGGCGACATGCCGAACTCATATTAGTGTGTGATTGCTTCCTTTTGATTTTCTTTGTTTATCTGAGCTAGGGACTTATGTTTTTTCTTTCAATTTTTTAGTTGAAATGGCTGGTGGTTTGAGCATGTTGGCAAGGTTGAAGGCCACCATGGATCGGGATGTGGGTTCGGATGCTTCTCCTTCTACTCCTGTATCCCGTCCTGAAAGGGATTCCCAGACCGTCTCTCGGGAGTTGGTTTCGGCTAGTGGTGGGATTTTTGCTCCCCTAGTCCGGTGGTCGCGGGGCTCGAGGAAGAGGTGGTCGTGGTCTCGGCTATCGAGGTTTTTCGAAAACGGAGGAGGTCGGGAGACAGTAGTAGTGAGAACATTGACAAGGAGGGTCCAGTACCCTCCGTGATGGATCGAAACTTCGACGCCCTAGTGATAAACCCCAATTTTGTGGTTTATCTTGTGTTTAATTTGGGGGATTTATCAACTTTTCTCACATTTATTCAATGAAATAGCATGGTTTTGCAATTCTCCCTTGATTTGTGCTTAAATGTGAAAACATGCTTTTTAGGCCTTAAAATAGCTAAATTTAACTCGCTTTAATTCCATTCGATGCCTTGACGTGTTTGTTGAGTGATTTCAGGTTCATAAGGCAAGTATTGGATGGAAGAAGTGAGGAGAAAAGCATGCAAAGTGGGAGAACTCATGAAGAAATAAAGGAACCGTAAAGCTGTCAAGCCTGACCTCTTCGCACTCAATCGACCATAACTTGAGCTACAGAGGTCCAAATGAGGCGGTTGGAAAGCTAACATTCGGGGCTTCGAAATGATATAAAATTTTCCATAGTTTCCTGACATAAAGGGGCGCGTACGCGCACATGACCCGCACGTGCCGATGGATTAGTGTGGGTCCATTCTGGGCAACTCGTTGAGGGCGATTTGTAGCTCATTGTTTGCCCAATCCAACTCATTTCTGATGCTATTGAATCCAAGGATTGAAGGAGGAATGAACCAAGTAGTCATAGTTGAGTTTTCATCATGTTTTAGGGTAGAATTCTAAAGAGAGAAGCTCTCCTTTCTCTCTAGAATTTAGGGTAGTTTAGGTTAATCTCTCTCAATTTTCTCTTTCAATTCTTGTTTTGATTTCAATTCTCTTTATGTTTTAGTGTTCTATTGTCTTAATCTTCTTAGTTTCTCTTGTTAATTTCTTATTTTACTCTTTTTTATGTTGATGAACATTGTTGGATCTTGATTTCTTTGAATGCAATCTTATATTTCCATGCTCTTTTATGTTTATCTTAGTTGTTATTGTTGATTTCTTGCTTGTGGTAGTCATGGGTTTTACTAATTCTAGCATTTTGTGATGTTTGCTTTTATTGCACTCTAGGTGTTTGATAAAATGTTTACACTAGTTTTTGAGTAGTTTTCTTGACTCTTGGCCTAGGCTAAGGGAATTGAGTGACCTTGAATCATTGGGTCTCATTGAATTGGTGATTTGAGAATCCTTGGTGATCAATTTGATACCCATTGACACTAACTCACTACTAATTTAATTAGTAGATAGGTTGGGACTTATAGGTTGATGTTGATTAAGACATTTGATATACTTCAAGTATAGAAGTACACTTAATGAGCTTGGTTCCTCATAATTATCAATATTTGGTTTGTAGACAAGGATGGTGATCTCAATTACCTATGTCTAGCCAAGAGTACTTTTCCTTTATTTTATTAGTTCTTGTCACTTTACTTTCTTGTCATTTAATTTTTCTTGCCATTTATTTTCTTGCAAAAATATAAAATCAAACCCCCTTGCATCTTCATAGCCAATAATTAAACACTTCATTGCAATTCCTTGTGAGATGACCCGAGGTTTAAATACTTCGGTTAATTCTTATTTGGGGTTTGTACATGTGACAACTCAAATTTTTGATGTGGGAATTGTTTGTTGGTTTAGAACTATACTTGCAACAAAGTTTTTATTTCTAGAAGAGAAATTCTAAACTATCGAGTAAATCTCATCATCAAAATGGCGCCGTTGCCGGGGAGTTGCAATGGTGTTATATTATTGGCTATTGTATATATGTTAATAGGTTTCTTTGCTAGTTTTTGCTTGTTTTAGGAGTTAGTTTTTTTTGGTTCTTACTAGTATTTGTTTTTATTTTCTCTTGTTACTATGAATTCTCATCCTCACTTTGGCTATGAGTTTGACTCAAATTATGTTGTAGGGAATGGGAACTATAATAACAATATGCATCAAGGATGGAACAATCAAAGGTGGGAAGAGCCTCAAGGGATTGATCACCCTTCTTGGCAACAACAACCTCCGGATTCTTATGGGTATAACACTCATCCTAATGCATATCAATCTAGTGGATGTGGTGACCCTTATTGTGATTGTCAACAACCACCACCATATGTCTATGAACCACCTCCTCAACATAATTTTGCACCACTTTACTCACAAGCCCCTTTTCACCAAACACCTCCATATGACCCCAACCCATATCCACCATACCAACCACCTTATGAGCCATATGAACCATATGGAGAACCACCCCAATTCCATCACCAATACCCTCAAGAACCACCACCTCACTGTCCTTACCAAGATGAATCACCTCCCATGTATGATAACTTTCAACCACAAAATGAATTCCCCTTTCCACCATAACCCTCTATGGAAGAATACCCATATCCATCAATCCAAGAGCCAATGGATCACCTCAAGAAAGCAATGGATCAGCTTCAAGCAATAATCCATCAAAAGGAGCAAGAGGAAGCCAAAAAGAATTATGAAGCTATCGAGGCTAACCTTGCCAAAATTAAAGCCAACTTGGACTCATGGGACTCATGCAACAAGCAAAGCATCTCCACGGATGAATGTGCGAAATCAACCGAAGAAAGGAGCATGAAGGAAATTTTAGAATCTCAACATGAGGACAAGGAGATAGGGTATGTCTTGCAACAAGTGGAGAGTGAAGAGATTGTTAATAAAGAAGAAGTGGTTGAAAGCCTAGGCAAAGTGGAACAAGAGGTGGATTTCAAACTTGAGAGCACTTCCACACCAAGTGATGTTGTTGATGATTTTCTGGAAGTTATTGAACTTTCTTCCATTGAACTTGAAGATGATATTGAGGAGGGTAATGCGCAACCTCCTAAGCATATAATGAATGATGAAGAATTGGAAGAAGGTGAGCTAACAACAAATCCTCCTCTTAAAGATGATCCCACACCAACACATGATCCTTTGGTATTTGAGGAACCTTCTCCTATTGATATTGAGGTAAATGTTGAGATAAGTTCCACATTACCTCCATGTTGTAACATGAAGAGTGCGGAAGAGCTAGAAGAAGTTGGTGAAGAAGTGGTTCAATGTGAAGAACTTTGTCAAGAGGAAGAGGTTGAAGTTGAAGAAGCTTTCCAAGAGGTGGAGGTATTCAAAGAAGAGCACAAGGGAATGGAACTTACAAGACCATTGGAGACGTCCCTTCCTAAGTCGCCATCCAACATAACATTCAAGTGGGTAAAATTCTTATCTCTAATCTTTACTTTCCTACTTGAATATAGTTTGATTGAAAATGATGGGCAACTTAGAGCTCTTTGTGGGGTTAAGAACAAAAGGAAATTGAGTAGTGGGTGAAAATGCCAATCAAGGTTCCTTATGGTTGGAAGCTTAACGTCTAAGTGCAATGGTTGGTATAGTTCTCAACTAAAGGGGTCTAGGAAGATGCTTTGGTGTTTACTTGAGAATTCGGATCACTTATCACCCAATTGGAATTGTGATGATCAACTTGAAGATGGGTGTGGAAACAAGATTTGGGATCCGGGAATAGATGAAGATCAATTTTGGAAGCCCTTAGCTTGTGTGAAACTTCATCAAAGCTTGGTGCCATTGGTTTTGAATTTTGGAGCTTACTTGAAGTCCAAGCATTGGTGGAGGTTTCAAGATGAGTACAAGCATAAGCCACCATAACAAGGAGCCTTCCAAATGTCCAACTTAAGGACTTAAACTAAAAGTGCTAGGTGGGAGACACCCCACCATGGTAAACTCTTTCCACTCTCTTTTAGATTTGGTTAATAAGTGATTGGAGTTGCCATTGTAGGTAGTCTTTGTTATTTTCTATACTCTTATACATTTTGTTTCGATGATAGGTTGTATTAGTGTGTTTAGATTAGTTTAGATTGTTGATTAAGTAGGTTGCTTGGAGTGTAAGTTTTGTTTGTAGTGTATTTGAAAATTTTTCAAAAACTAAAAAGATTTGTTGTTAAATTTTATTTGTGATTGTCTTAGAATGCTTGTAGATTAGGAGAGTGTCCTGTTTTTGAAAAAAAAAAAAGGGGGCATCGGCGCGCAAGTGCGCTGTGCGCGCGCGTGCCGGCGTGGTTTTACAACTCTTAGTACTAAAACCCGAGAGTTGTGCCCACTTCATGCCTACTTTGTGCCGTGCGATCCGCGCGTAAGCACGCATGACGCGTACGCGTGGATTGTCCCTGCTGATCCGTGCGTAAGCAGACATGGCGTATACGTGTCCTTCTGCCAATCTGTGCATCGGCGCGTGGGCGTGCATGACACGTCCGCGTCGTAAAAAAAAAAGAGTTTTTTTTCGTCTTCCATTTTCTTTTGTCCGTTGCATTCTCATACTTTTATTCTTTGCATTTTCATTTTGTTTTTATAGCTTGTTTTTACCTTCTTTTTTTTTAGCTTCTTATTTGAATAATGGTGTTGAATTTTCTTACTCAATTGTTGAGAATTTCTTGGTTAATCTTGGTGCTTCTTGACTTGTTTGATATTATTGGGTGATGAAACTTTTAAATCAATGCTTAATCTTGTATGACTCTTATATTCTTTGTGCATTGATATGAACTTGCATGTCTTTCATGACCCACTCTTTCTAGTCGAACTTGATGCTTTTGAGTGCTCTCCATGCTTTGACTTTACTCCTGCATCAAGTGTTAGTTAATATGCCTTAGCTTATATTGTTTTCTCACTCACATGTTGTAGCTACCATGTAGTGAGGACCCTATTCTTATTTGGCATTATCCCCCGCCTATGTTCTATTTGCTTTGGTATCTTTGTTGTAGGCTTAATTTTCTTTCTTTTTCTTTCCTTTTAGGTTGGCCACCAAGAAGGAAAAGGAATGGAAAGGCTTCTAAATGGGACAACAAACAAGTTCATCTGCACAACCTTTTGAAGGAGTTCATCAATTGTAGCAACCCGTCCATATTGATCTCCTTTGCATGCACCGAGGACGGTGCAAATTTCTAAGTGTGGGGAGGTCGTCCGACCGACCTCCATGGGTAACAACTTCCTTTTTCAACACCAACTCTTGATTTCCTTTGTTAGTTAGTTGTTGCATTGCATGATAGGTTGCATGTTAGTTAGAATTTGTACATATTTCACCATTTCTTTTTATGTTAGGACTGCTTGGTTAGGGTGATGATTTCTTTTCCAAGAAAAATTGTTTTTAGGGCATCCTACCAATTTGAAAAAAATTTTTGTGACAAATTTGCTTGAAGAATATATTTTGGAACATGGTTTTTGAGCTAAGAACACAAGCATGTGAGTTTTGAGCCTAATTGTGTGGTTACAACTTATAACCACTTATTTTCATTCTTGTGTGCATCATTCTCTTTCTATGATTGTAATCTTTGATTTATTTGATTTTTTATGTCCATTATTCCATGTATGAATGCATTTATATGATTGAGGCCATCATTTCATTTAGCTCACTTACCCAAATAGCCTACCTTTCATCAACCATTGTTAGCCAAATTTGAGCCTATTTAATCCATTTTGTTATTAATGTTAGCACATCACTACCCCTAAGTGAAAAATAATAAATGTCCTTGATTTGGATCTTTGATTAGCTTAGGCTAGTGAGGGGTGTATCATTTGGGTATGGAAAACTTGGGACATTGGTTGAGGTAAAAGTGTATTTTGTATTTTTGTTGAAGATTTTGGGAATTGGGTACATACTCATGCATTAAATATGTAAAACCATATGCATTGATACGTTTATATATATTTTGTAGAAAAAAAATGTGAAAAAAATGTATAAATATATATATATATATATATATATATATATATATATAAAGAGAAAAAGAAATAAAAAAGGGACAAAAATGCCCTAAGGTAAAGTTCAATAAAAAAATCAATGCATATGTGTGGTGAATTAAAAAGAATGTATGAGTATGTGAAAAAGTGGGAATCATAGGTAGCTAGGTTGTGTATTAGAATTGTATAGGTTGTTATATGTGTTTGGTGAGATCTTAGGCTAATCAAAGATACAAATTTCAATCTCACTTGACCATATGCATCCTTACCTTTACCCTAGCCCCATTACAACCTATGAATAAGTCCTCATGATGAATGTATACATGCATTGAATAATTATTGATTGTTAGATGAAAAATAAATCATGTAAAGCATGATTAGAAGAGAATAGAGTGATCGACCCTATAAACTTGAGCGACTAGAGCGGATACACTTCTGGTGAGGGTTCGATGCTCAATTCCTTATTCCCGGCTTTCATGAGCTTTTCTTGTTGCAAATCTATTTGTGCTTTATTTTAATATTCAAATTGGCAGGATTCATGAATCGTCATATGATCTTAGCCCTACTTGTTCATATGTGTTCTTGGGGATTGATTTACTTTTAACCAAATAGGTAGAATCATTTTGCATTTAGTTACATTCATATAGATAGGTGCATATAGTTTATTTGCATTGAATAAATGTTCATACCCCTTTTCTTGTCCTTCTTTATTCTTAGCATGAGGACATGCTTGGTTTAGGTGTGGGGAGATTTGGGGGATTTTATTAACTTTTCTCACATTTATTCAATGAAATAGCATGGTTTTGCAATTCTCCCTTGATTTGTGCTTAAATGTGAAAACATGATTTGTATGCCTTAAAATAGCTAACTTTAACTCACTTTAATTTCATTTGATACCTTGATGTGTTTGTTGAGTGATTTCAGGTTCATAAGGCAAGTATTGGATGGAAGAAGTGAGGAGAAAAGCATGCAAAGTGGGAGAACTCATGAAGAAATGAAGGAACCGCAAAGCTGTCAAGTCTGACCTCTTTGAACTCAATCGACCATAACTTGAGCTACAGAGGTCCAAATGAGGCGGTTTTAGTTGCGTTGGAAAGATAACATTTGGGGCTTCGAAATGATATAAACTTTGTCATAGTTGCCTGAAGTATAAGGGCGCGTACGCGCACATGACGTGCACGTGCCGATGGATCATCGTGGGTCCATTTTGGGCAACTCGTTGGGGGCGATTTGTAGCTTATTTTGGGCCCAATCCAACTCATTTCTGATGCTATTGAACCCAAGGATTGAAGGGCGAATGAACCAAGTAGTCATAGTTGAGTTTTCATCATGTTTTAGGGTAGAATTCTAGAGAGAGAAGCTCTCCCTTCTCTCTAGAATTTAGGGTAGTTTAGGTTAATCTCTCTCAATTTTCTCTTTCAATTCTTGTTTTGATTTCAATTCTCTTTATGTTTTAGTGTTCTATTGTCTTAATCTTCTTAGTTTCTCTTGTTAATTTCTTATTTTACTCTCTTTTATGTTGATGAACATTGTTGGATCTTGATTTCTTTGAATGCAATCTTATGTTTCCATGCTATTTTATGTTTATCTTAGTTGTTATTGTTGATTTCTTGCTTGTGGTAGTCATGGGTTTCACTAATTCTAGCATTTTGTGATGTTTACTTTTATTGCACTCTAGGTATTTGATAAAATGTTTACACTAGTTTTTGAGTAGTTTTCTTTACTCTTGGCCTAGGCTAAGGGAATTGAGTGACCTTGAGTTATTGGGTCTCATTGAATTGGTGATTTGAGAACCCTTGGTGATCAATTTGATATCCATTGACACTAACCCACTACTAATCTAATTAGTAGATAGGTTGGGACTTATGGGTTGATGTTGATTAAGCCATTTGATATACTTCAAGTATAGAAGTACACTTAATAAGCTTGGTTCCTCATAATTATTAATATTTGGTTTGTAGACAAGGATGGTGATCTCAATTACCTATGTCTAGCTAAGAGTACTTTTCCTTTATTTTATTAGTTCTTATCATTTTACTTTCTTGTCATTTAATTTTTCTTACCATTTATTTTCTTGCAAAAATATAAAATCAAACCCCCTTGCATCTTCATAGCTAATAATTAAACACTTCATTGCAATTCCTTGTGAGACTATCCGAGGTTTAAATACTTCAGTTAATTCTTATTTGGGGTTTGTACATGTGACAACTCAAATTTTTGATGTGGGAATTGTTTGTTGGTTTAGAACTATACTTGCAACAAAGTTCTTATTTCTAGAAGAGAAATTCTAAACCATCGAGTAAATCTCATCATCATCTGGCTTTCATCAATTAGCACCTCTTCCCTAGTACTGAGGAATTTTTTGAGGATTGTGACGTCGTCGGGCAGGTGAAGTCAGTGTATCGTGCCATCTTCCATTCTACCGTGATAGTTCGGAAGGCCGAGCTAGTGATGGCCCAGGTAGGTTTATTGGAGGTGAAGTTGCGTCAAGCTCAAGTTGACGTTGGCAAGTTGAAAGGGGAGTTGGACACCGAGGATTCTGGGTCCGAGCTGCTCCGTTTGTCCGAGGTCGAGACTTCGCTCTTGTCCCAGTTGGGGGGTGAGCGTAAGCGGGCCTTGGATGCCGAGTCTCGAGCCGCCATTCTTCTTGCCGATGTGGATGCTCTGAAGGCTGAGGTGGCGAGCTTGAAGAAGGAGAATGGGGAGCTGCTGGCGGATGTGAGGGGCGTGATATCTGCTACCGAAGAGACAATCAGGGCCCAGGCTTTGGTTCTTGCACCAGATGCAGATGTGTATGTGATGGGGGCGTTCAAGACCGTTTATTTTAATTGAATTTCAAATTCCACCTTTAAAAATTCAGATTTTTATTTTAAAATTTCTTATTTTATCTTATCTTAATTTTAGAATTTCAAAATTCAAATCTTTTTCAAAAATCATATCCAAGGTTTTTCAAATTTTCTTAATTAATCAATTATTCTAGTTTTTGAAACTTTTTATTTCATTCTCCATTTATTTTATTTTATTTGGTTGCTTTTAATTAAATAAAATAAAATAAATAAAAATATAATTTATTCACAATCCATATCAATTTCCTTTTCTCCATCATGGACATAAGTGAAAACGAACAGTCCAGAAAGACTCTGGGGTCATATGCTAACCCCATTACTGCTGCATACGGGAGTAGTATCTGTATACCTCCCATCAAAGCAAGCAGTTTTGAGCTAAATCCTCAGCTCATTGTCATGGTGCAGCAAAATTGACAGTATTCCAGTCTTCCACAGGAAGAACCTACTGAGTTTCTGGCGTAGTTCTTACAAATTGCTGACACAGTGCGTGACAAGGAGGTAGATCAGGATGTATACAGATCGTTACTATTTCCATTTGCTGTAAAAGATCAAGCTAAGAGGTGGTTAAATAACCAACCCACAGCAAGCATAAGAACATGGAAACAGTTATCAGACAAATTCCTGAATCAATATTTCCCTCCAAAAAGGATGACACAGCTAAGGCTGGACATCCAAGGCTTTAAACAAGAGGATGATGAATCCCTTTATAATGCCTGGGAGAGGTACAGATGGATGCTAAAGAAATGCCCCTCTGAAATATTTTCAGAGTGGGTGCAGTTAGACATCTTCTACTACGGGCTTACAGAAAAAGCTCAGATATCTCTAGACCACTCAGCTGGTGAATCTATACACATGAGAAAGACTATTGAAGAGGCTCAAGAGCTTATCAATACAGTTGCTAGAAATAAGCATCTGTATATAAGTAGTGAGTCCTCCATGAAAGAAGAAGCTAAGGCAGTATGAACTGACTTTAGTCCTCAGGAACAAGTTGCTAAACTCAATCAGCAACTATCTTCTATAACAAGGCAGTTAGCAGAATTTAAGGAGATGCTACAAGAAACCAAAAATGCTAACAAGGATATGGAATCACAATTGAATCAGACAAAACAGCAATTAGCAAAACAGATAACAGAAGAATGCCAAGCAGTTCAATTAAAAAGTGGAAAAATATTAAATACCTCAACTCAAAGCAGCAGAAAGCCAAGAAAAGAACAGCTGACAGAGGATGAACAACATGCTACCCAAAATCCCTCTGAGGACAGTAAGAGCCCAGAGAGGAATAACTCTGGCATTCAAACACCAGAAAAGGGTGAAAAATTGGCGTTAAACGCCCAGTGGATGCCCAGTTCTGGCGTTCAAACACCAGAAAAGGGTGAAAAACTGGCGTTAAACGCCCAGTCCATGTCCAGTTCTGGTGTTCAAACGCCAGAAAAGGGAGGGAATCTGGCGCTAAACGCCCATCTAGCCCCCAAGCCTGGCGATTGAACGCCAATGAGGGATCAGACACCTGCAAGTGCTGATGGTAACCCCTCTAAGAAGGCTTCTCCAACCACCTCTGTAGGGAATAAACTTGCAGCAACTAAGGTTGAAGAATACAAAGCCAAGATGCCTTATCCTCAGAAACTCTGCCAAGCGGAATAGGATAAACAATTTGCCCGTTTTGCAGACTATCTCAGGACTCTTGAAATCAAGATTCCATTTGCAGAGGTACTTGAGCAAATACCCTCTTATGCTAAGTTCACGAAAGAGATCTTAAGTCATAAGAAGGATTGGAGGAAAACTGAAAAAGTCTTCCTCACTGAAGAGTGCAGTGCAATCATTTTAAAGAGTTCACCAGAAAAGCTTAAGGATCCTGGGAGCTTTATGATAACATGCACATTAGAGGGTACTTATACCAAGACAGCTCTATGTGATCTTGGGGCAAGTATCAACCTAATCCCTGCATCCACTATCAGAAAGTTTGGCTTGACTGAAGAGGTCAAACTAACCCAGATCTGTCTTCAACTTGCTGATGGCTCCATTAAATACCCGTCAGGCATAATTGAGGATATGATTGTCACAGTTGGGCCATTTTCCTTTTCCACTGACTTTGTAGTGCTGGAAATAGAGGAGCACAAGAGTGCAACTCTCATTTTAGGAAGACCTTTCCTAGCAACTGGACGAACCCTCATTGATGTCCAAAAAGGGGAAGTGACCTTGAGAGTCAATGAGGATGAGTTTAGGCTGAATGCTGTTGAGGCAACGAAGCATCTAGACACATCAAAAGACTGCATGAGTGTTGATATTATTGACTCCCTGGTAGAGGAAATCAACATGGCTGAGAGTCTCGAATTAGAGCTAGAAGACATCTTTAAAGATGTTCAGCCTGATCTGGAGGAATCAAAGAAAATAAAAGAACCTCTAAAAATTCCTCAGGAAAAGGAGAAACCTCCCAAACCCGAGCTCAAACCACTACCACCATTCCTGAAATATGCATTTCTAGGAGAAGGTGACACTTTTTCGATGATCATAAGCTCTGCTTTAAATCCACAGGAAGAGAAAGCACTACTTCAAGTGATAAGGACATACAAGACAGCTCTTGGGTGGTCCATAAGTGATCTTAAGGGCATCAGCCCAGCAAGATGCATGCACAAGATCCTATTGGAGGACGATGCTAAGCCAGTGGTTCAACCACAGAGGCGGCTAAATCCAGCCATGAAGGAGGTGGTGCAGAAAGAGGTCACCAAGTTACTGGAGGCTGGAATTATTTATCCTATTTCTGATAGCCCCTGGGTGAGCCCTGTCCAAGTTGTCCCCAAGAAGGGAGGCATGACAGTGGTTCATAATGAAAAGAATGAACTGGTTCCTACAAGAACAGTTACAGGGTGGCGTATGTGTATTGACTACAGAAGGCTCAATACAGCCACCAAGAAAGATCACTTTCCTTTACCATTCATAGACCAGATGCTAGAGAGACTAGCAGGTCATGAATATTACTACTTTTTGGATGGCTATTCAGGTTACAACCAAATTGCAGTAGATCCTCAGGACCAAGAGAAAACAGCATTCACATGTCCTTCTGGAGTATTTTCCTACAGAAGGATGCCTTTTGGTCTGTGCAATGCACCTACAACCTTTCAGAGGTGCATGCTCTCTATCTTCTTTGATATGGTAGAAAAATTTTTAGAAGTCTTCATGGATGAATTCTCAGTATTTGGAGACTCATTCAGCTCCTGCCTTGACTATTTAGCACTTGTTCTGAAAAGGTGCCAAGAGACCAACCTAGTTTTAAACTGGGAAAAATGTCGCTTTATGATGACTGAAGGAATTGTCCTTGGGCATAAAATTTCAAACAAAGGAATAAAGGTGGATCAAGCTAAAGTAGAGGTAATTGAAAAATTACCACCACCTGCCAATATTAAGGCAATCAGAAGCTTTCTGGGGCATGCAGGATTCTATAGGAGGTTTATAAAAGATTTTTCAAAAATTGCAAAACCTCTGAGCAATCTGCTAGCTGCTGACACGCCATTTGTGTTTGACACAGAGTGTCTGCAGGCGTTTGAAACTCTGAAAGCTAAGCTGGTCATAGCACCAGTTATTTCTGCACCAAACTGGACATTACCATTCGAACTAATATGTGATGCTAGTGACTATTCCATTGGTGCAGTATTGGGACAGAGGCATAACAAGCTTCTGCACGTCATTTACTATGCCAACCATGTTTTAAATGACGCACAGAAGAATTACACAACCATAGAAAAGGAGCTGCTTGCAGTGGTTTATGCCATTGACAAGTTTAGATCCTATTTAGTAGGATCAAAAGTGATTGTGTACACTGACCATGCTACTCTTAAATATCTACTTACAAAGTAGGATTCAAAACCCAGGCTCATAAGATGGGTGTTGCTTCTGTAAGAGTTTGATATAGAAATAAGAGACAAAAAAGGGACAGAGAACCAGGTAGCTGATCACCTGTCCCGTATAGAACCAGTAGCAGGGGCGTCCCTCCCTCCTACTGAGATCTCTGAGACTTTTCCGGATGAGCAACTCTTTGCACTTCAGAAAGTACCATGATTTTCATACATTGCAAACTACAAAGCTGTGAGATTCATACCCAAAAAGTACACTAGACAGCAAACGAAAAAAATTAATTTCTGATGCAAAATACTACTTGTGGGATGAACCATATCTCTTTAAGAGATGTGCCGACAGAATGATCCGCAGATGTGTGCCTAGAGAAGAGGCACAGAAAATCCTATGGCATTGCCATGGATCACAGTATGGAGGACATTTCGGAGGTGAGCGAACAGCCACCAAGATTCTCCAATGTGGCTTCTACTGGCCTACTCTCTATAGAGACTCCCGAGAGTTTGTACGTAACTGTGACAATTGCCAGAGAGCTGGTAATCTGCCTCATGGTTACGCCATGCCTCAACAAGGGATCTTGGAGATTGAGTTGTTTGATGTATGGGGTATTGACTTCATGGGGCCTTTCCCACCATCATACTCAAACACTTATATTCTGGTGGTAGTAGACTATGTATCTAAATGGGTAGAGGCAATTGCAACACCCACTAATGATACTAAGACAGTGCTGAAGTTCCTCCAGAAACATATCTTCAGTAGGTTTGGTGTCCCTAGAGTACTAATCAGTGATGGGGGCACTCATTTCTACAATAAACAGCTTTACTCTGCTATGGTCCGATATGGAATCAGCCATAAGGTAGCAACTCCATATCATCCACAGACAAATGGGCAGGCTGAAGTCTCTAATAGAAAACTAAAAAGAATCCTGGAATGGACTGTAATTGCCCGTAGAAGGGATTGGGCAAAAAGCTTGGATGATGCTCTGTGGGCATATAGAACAGTGTTCAAGACTCCTATAGGAACCTCTCCATACCAGCTTGTGTATGGCAAGGCCTGTTATCTGCCCGTGGAATTGGAGCATAAGGCCTACTGGGCAACCAGGTTCCTAAACCTAGATGCTAAGTTAGCTGGAGAGAAGAGATTACTCCAGTTAAATGAGCTAGAGGAATTCAGGCTCGATGCTTTCGAAAATGCAAAAATTTACAAGGAGAAAGCAAAAAGGTGGCATGATAAAAAAAAACTGTCATCCAGAGTCTTTGAACCAGGACAGAAGGTTCTGCTGTTTAACTCTAGGCTCAGATTATTCCCTGGGAAATTAAAATCCCGGTGGAGGGGACCATATGTGATTACAAGTGTGTCACCATATGGATATGTAGAGCTTCAGGATATTGACTCTGATAAAAAGTTCATTGTTAATGGACAGAGAGTCAAGCATTATCTTGAAGGCAATGTTGAGCAAGAATGCTCAAAGCTGAGACTATATTAAAGCTCAGTAAGGTCCAGCTAAAGACAATAAAGAAGCGCTTGGTGGGAGGCAACCCAGCCATTAGCAAAGTTTATTTGTTATTCAAATAATAATTATAGGAGTTTGATATAAATTATCTTCAAAGTTAATTATCAATTGCAGGAGTTCACAGAGTTACAGAAGAATTCAGAGCATAAAGCAGAGAAAAGGAGCTCACTGGCACAAAAACGCCAGTAAGGGGTATTGTGGGCGTTAAACGCCAGAATGGGCACCATTCTGGGCGTTTAACGCCAGTAAAGATACCTTTCTGGGCGTTTAACGCCAGAATTGCAGCATCCTGAGCGTTTAGAAAAATGCCCAGTGATAAAGGCTTTCTGGCGTTTAACGCCAGCCAGAGTACCTGGTTGGGCGTTAAACACCTAAAAGAAGCAACAAATGGGCATTAAACGCCCAAAAGAAGCAACAAATGGGCGTTAAATGCCAGAATGGGTGCCATTTTAGGCGTTTAATGCCAGGAATGTGGAGGGGAGGAAGTTTTGTTTCCAACTCAATTTTTTTTCAAATTTTTATGGTTCCATCCAAAATTTCTTGCATAAACACGTTACAAATTATCATCTTTCAATTTCAATTTCAAAAAAAAAAAAAATCAACAAAACAAATTAAAACTAAATTCTTCTTTAATCCTAAAAATCTTTCTCAAATCTTCTTCAATTTCTTTTCAAATCTTTTTCAAAACTCATCTATCTTTTTAATTTCTTCTCAAATCTTTTTTAACTCATCATACTATCTTTTCAAATTCAGATTTATCTTTTTCAAATCTCTCATATCTTTTCAATTTTAAAATTTCATCTTTTTCATATCATATTTATCTTTTACAAATCATATCTTCTATCATATCTTTTTCAAAATTTTTGAACCCACCCCCTCCCTTATAAATTCACATCCGGCCTCCCCCTCTCCTCCATAACTCGAATTTGACTCTCCTTCTATTCATCTCCTTTCCTTTCTTTTGCTTGAGGACAAGCAAACCTCTAAGTTTGGTGTGTTTTTCGTGATCACTAAGCTAAGCTTCACTAAGATCATGGCTCCTAAGAGAAAATAAACCACTTCAAGAGGCAAGAAAGAGAACACTCCAAAACCACTTTGGAATCAGGAGAGGTTCTTAACCAAAGAACATGCAGACCATTACCATAAAATAATGGGTCTAAGGTCAGTGATCTCGGAAGTTAAATTCGATCTGAAGGAAGATGAATATCCGGAGATCCAAGAGCAGATTCAAAACAGGGGCTAGAAAATTCTAGCTAATCCTGAAACAAAGGTGGGTAGAAACATGGTTCAGGAATTCTACTCAAATCTGTGGCAAACAGATAAGCAGAGAATGACTGGAACCACCTTCTATACCTTTCAAACTATGGTCAGAGGGAAGATCATTTACTTCTACCTAGACAAAATAAGAGAGGTCTTCAAGCTGCCTCAACTACAAGATGATCCAGAATCCTTTAATAGGACATATGCATCCCTGGAACCAAGTGGATAACCAACACAAAGGGAGTCCCAAATCAGCTCAAGAGAGGAGATCTCAAACCAGTTGCTAGGGGCTGGATGGACTTCATTAGGCATTCTATACTGCCCACTAGCAACCGCTCTGAAGTCACTGTCAAAAGAGCAGTGATGATCCACTGTATTATGCTGGGAAACAAATTGGAGATTCATCATCTGATTTCTTGTGAGCTTTACACAATTGCAATCAAGAACTCAACTGACGCCAAATTGGCTTATCCAAGCCTAATCTCTCTGCTATGTAAAGATGCTAGGGTAAAGATGGGAGTGGATGAGTATATCTCAGTCGAGCACCCAATCACCAAAAAGTCAGATTGACTACTGGACCCGCCTAGAAGTATCTGTCACCAAGCTGCAAGAAGCTATGGATCAACTGAAAGAAGAACAGCAAATTCAAAATAGCATGCTCTGCAAACTGCTGAAGGAACAAGAGAAGCAAGGGCGTGAGCTACAGGAGCTGAAGCGCCAGAAGCTGTCTCTTGATGAACCAGACACCCCACAGATTGAAGGAGCATCCACTTCTCAAAATCAAGGTTGTTGAGTCCTAACTCTGTGATAACTTTTGTCATTAGAGATCTATTTTAAGAGTCATTTATTTTTATGTTTTTAATTTTCTGTCTTCTATTATTATTGGTCTGCTTTTATGTTTATTTTAAGTCTTATTTTTATTTCATGATTAATAAAATTTAGATTCTATGCCTTAAAGCTATGAATGTCCTATGAATCCTTCACCTTTCTTAAATGAAAAAAATGGTTTTAATTACAAAAGAACAAGAAGTACATGATTTCGAACTATATCTTGAAATTAGTTTAATTATTTTGATGTGGTGACAATACATTTATTTTCTGAATGAATGCTTGAACAGTGCATATTTTTGAATTTGTTATTTATGAATGTTAAAAATTGTTGGCTCTTGAAAGAATAATGAAAAAAGAGAAATGTTATTGATAGTCTGAAAAATCATGAAATTGATTCTTGAAGCAAGAAAAAGTAGTGAATTAAAAAAAAAGCAAGCAGAAAAAGCCAATAGCCCTTTAAACCAAAAGGCAAGGGTAAAGAGGATCCAAGGCTTTGAGCATTAATGGATAGGAGGGCCCACAGGAATAAAATCTTGGCCTAAGCGGCTAAAGCAAGCTATCCCTAACCATGTGCTTGTGGCGTGAAGGTGTCAAGTGAAAAACTTGAGACTGAGCGGTTAAAGTCGTGGTCCAAAGCATAAAGAGTGTGCTTAAGAGCTCTGGACACCTCTAACTGGGGACTGTAGCAAAGCTAAGTCACAATCTAAAAAGGTTCACCCAGTTATGTGTCTGTGGCATTTATGTATCCGGTGGTAATACTGGAAAACAAAGTGCTTAGGTTCACGGCCAAGACTCATAAAGTAACTGTGTTCAAAAATCAACATACTTAACTAAGATAATCAATAGCATTATCTAAATTCTGAGTTCCTATAGATGCCAATCATTTTGAGCTTCAAAGGATAAAATGAGATGCCAAAACTGTTCAGAAGCAAAAAGCTACTAGTCCCGCTCATCTAATTGGAACTAAGTTTCATTGATATTTTGGAATTTATAGTATATTCTCTTCTTTTTATCCTATTTGATTTTTAGTTGCTTGGGGACAAGCAATAATTTAAGTTTGGTGTTGTGATGAGCGGATAATTTATACGCTTTTTGGCACTGTTTTTACATAGTTTTTAGTATGTTTTAGTTAGTTTTTACAATGTTTTTATTAGTATTTATGCAAAATTCACATTTCTGGACTTTACTATGAGTTTGTGTATTTTTCTGTAATTTCAGGTATTTTCTGGCTGAAATTGAGGGACCTGAGCAAAAATCTTATTCAGAGGCTGAAAAAGGACGGCAGATGCTGTTGGATTCTGACCTTCCTGTACTCAAAATGGATTTTCTGGAGCTACAGAAACATAATTGGTGCGCTCTCAATTGCGTTGGAAAGTAGACATCCTGGGCTTTCCAGCAATATATAATAGTCCATACTTTTTCTCGAGCTGAGATCACGCAAACTGGCGTTTAACGCCAAGTTTCTACCCTATTCTGGCGTTAAACGCCAGAACTGGCATAAAAGTTGGAGTTAAACACCCAAACTGGCACAAAAGTTGGAGTTAAATGCCAGGAGCAAACTATGCTCCTGAAAGCTTCAATGCTCAGCCCAAATACACACCAAGTGGGCCCCGAAAGTAGATTTCTGCACTTTCTATCTTAGTTTACTCATTTTCTATAAACCTAGGTCACTAGTTTAGTATAAAAACTACTTTTAGAGACTTACTATGTACCTCATGACATTTTTACATCTAAATTTTGTATCTTCTACGGCATAAGTCTCTAAACTCCATAGTTGGGGGTGAGGAGCTCTGCTGTGTCTCGATGGATTAATGCAATTACTACTATTTTCCATTCAATCATGCCTGTTTCTATTCTAAGATATTCACTCTCACTTCAACATGATGAATGTGATGATCCGTGACACTCATCACCATTCTCAACCTATGAACACGTGCCTGACAACTACTTCCGTTCTACCTTAGATTGAGTGCGTATCTCTTTGGTTCCTGGTTCACGAGTTCGATTGCATCTCCTGACAACAGAGCATTCAAATATGTGAGATCAGAATCTTCGTGGTATAAGCTAGAATTAATTGGTAGCATTCCTGAGATCCAGAAAGTCTAAACCTTGTCTGTGGTATTCCGAGTAGGATTCGGGAAGGGATGACTGTGATGAACTTCAAACTCATGAATGCTGGGCGCAGTGACAGTGTGCAAAAGGATCAATGGATCCTATTTCAACATTAGTAAGAATCGACAGATGATTAGCCATGTACATGGACCCTTTTCACTGAGAAGATGGCTGGTAGCCATTGACAACGGTGATCCACCAACATATAGCTTGCCATGGAAGGAGCCTTGCGTGCGTGCAGAAGACAGTAGGAAAGCAGAGATTTAGAAGACAGAGCATCTCCAAAACCTCAATTTGTTCTCATTACTGAATCACAAGTACTGTTTAATTTATGTTATTTATTTTTCATAAATATAACCACTCTTATCATTAATCTCCTGACTAAGATTTACAAAATAACCATAGCTGCTTCAAGCCTACAATCTCTATGGGATCGACCCTTACTCACGTAAGGTATTACTTGGACGACCCAGTGCACTTGCTGGTTAGTTGTGTGGAATTGCAAAAGTGTGATTGTGATTTCGTGCACCATGGAGCCCTTCTAGGAACTTTATGAATCGCTTGTCCATAAATTGGGTTCTGTTATCCGAGATTACGATATCGGGAATCCCAAATCGGGTTATGACAAAAGAACTTCCGACATTGGGCAGCCGTGATGGAGGCCAGGGGTTCGGCTTCGATCCAGTTAGTGTAGTAGTCGATGGCAACGATGAGGTATCTAAGTTGCCCAAAAGCTATGGGAAAGGGGCCAACGAGGTCAATTCCCCACATTCCAAATGGCCGATATGCCGTTATGGTGGTAAGCTGGTGTGGGCAGCTTGGTGGAAATCGGAATGGATTTGGTATTTGTCGCAACTCTTGACTAGTTGGAGGGAGTCCTTCATGACGGAAAGCCAGAAATAGCCTACTCGGATGACTTTTTGGGCTAGGGTTTTCCCTCCTATATGGTGGCCACAACATCCTTCATGGATTTCACGAAGTATGTAGTCCGTTTCGTTGGGTTCCACGCATTTGAGGAGAGGTTACAAGAGTCCACGCTTATAAAGGTTTCTCGCTATTATGGTGTAGTTTACGGCTTCCCATTTCAAGCATTTTGCTTTCATGGGATCCTCGGGTAGTGTTTCGTTCAAGAGGTATTGAAGGATTGGGGAGACCCATGAGTTTTGGCTTGAGATCAGGAGGTCGACCATGGTTGTGACCGAGATGGATGGTGTTTTGATGACCTCTTAGACCAGTGATCGGTTCCCCTGGCCCGGTTTGGTGCTGGCTAGCTTCGAGAGTAAGTCCGCTTTTATGTCCCATTCCTTGGACACGTGTTGGATAGTTACTTGCTCGAATTCAGCCGTCAGTTCTTTTACCTTGGCTAGGTATTGTTGTATGATGAGCGAATATTTTATACGCTTTTTGGCATCATCTTTCATATAGTTTTTATTATGTTTTGTTTAAGTTTTATTATGTTTTCATAGGTTTTAGTGTAAAATTCACATTTTTTTATTCTACTTTGAATTTTTGTGTTTTATGGTGATTTCAGGTATTTTCTGGCTGAAATTGAGGAGGTTGAGCAAAAGTCTGATTCAGAGATAGAGAAAGGACTGCAGATGCTGTCAGGATCTGACCTCCGTGCACTTGAAGGAGCTTTACTAGAGCAATAAAAGTCCAAATGGCGCGTTCTCAATGGGTATGGAAAGCTAACATTCAGGGCTTTCCAGAAATATATAATAGTCTATACTTTGCTTTGGAAATGAAGGCTCAAAACTGGCGTTCAACTCCAGCCACCAGCCCCATTCTTGGCATCCAGCACCCACAGGGGAGCAGCTGGCGTCCAATGCCCAAAAGGGGGTTTCAAGCCAGTGTTCAATGCCCCTAAGGAGTACTAGCACGTGGAGACAACCTTAGCTCAGCCCAAACACTCACCAAATGGGCCCGAAAAGTAGATTTTCGCATTACAGGACTAGTTTATCTTATTTCTGTAATTCTTAGTTAGCAGATTAGTATTTATAGGAGAAGATCACCCTTGTTTAGGGGTTCCGCCATTCATCTTCTTCCCCCATTATTGTCTTTTCGAGCAGCATGAGTCACTAACCTCTTAAGGTTAAGGTTAGGAGCTCTGTTGAGTTTCATGGATCAATAATATTACTGTTCTAGTTCAATATGTCTGATTCTATTCTCTTATGCATTCTCGTTCTTCATCTTATGAATTGAGGGTGACCCGTGACAATCACCCTTGTTCTACATGGGTTCCGTGCGAGTCCTGACCCGGATAGCGTTGAACCAAAGCTAGAGATTGCATTGCGGATTCTAATAGAGTACCTGGGAAACTTTGGATATGTGACATGAAATCCCGTTCACCGTGGGCAAGTGAGGTCTTTGTGGCGCTAAGGCTAGAGTCTGAGAAGCAGTGTTCCCTAATCCGGAAGATCTGCCTTGTCTGTGGCACCTTGAGTAGGGTCATCAAGGGGAGTGGATTGCTTAGAGCTTCATCTTCTGCTACATTGAGAAACCTAGCAGTGGCTTGATGAGAGGACATGAGTCACTTGCAACATGGTGGATTCTTGCAGTGGAGGAGGTTAACTTGATGAGAGGACATGAGTTAATCAGTTACAACTGCCATTGACAGAATCAAAAAGTAATTGAAGTGGACAGTAAGAAAATTTAATCTGGAAAGACAAAGCATCTCCGAAGCCTCAACTGTTCCCATACCATTGATTTTCTACCTATCTAGTAACATTTTATTTATTTATTCTGTTTTATGCGTTTCCCGTGACAACCTATAATTTCTATCCGCCTAAGTAAGATCTGCATGGTAACCAATGCTTGCTCAAACCAACAATCTCCGTGGGATGGACCCTCACTCACCTGAGGTATCACTTGGACGACCCGGTATACTTTCCGGTCTATCTGTGCGAATTCTTCAAAACCAGTTTCGTGCACTATTGTAGCAAGGGGTCTCGTATTTGGTAGTCTCCGTTAATTTGGGAGTTGACAACCTGAAAGTCGCTGCAGATTTCTAATGTTCTCACCCCAACTTCTTTGGCTAATGTCAGTCCAGCCAGGAGGGCCTCGTACTTGGCCTGATTGTTTGATATCAGTAATTAGTATCATATCGAATGGATTATTCAATGACGATTCTGTTTTTATTTTCCAGTATCACTCCTGCTCCTCTCGAACTGGTGTTGGATGAGTCGTCCATGTGTTGTTTCTAGAGTTCTGTTGGTTCATTTCCTAGGGTCATTTTGGCAATGAAGTCGGCCATAGCTTGTGCTTTGATAGCGTTTCGGGACTCGAATCCTTTCTGGTATTGGGATAGTTCGACAGACCACGCGTGTAAAACTCGCAAAATTAGTAAATAATTAGCCAATAAATTAATTATTAATCCAAAAAATTTGAAAATAGAATTTTTTAGTTTAATGAGTATGATTAATTAAAATATAATTTTTTCACTAATTTTAAAAAATTTGGCCCAAAATTGGGCCGAACAGGCCAAACTGGACGAACCGGGTCCGTATTGAGCCCAAGGCTCAAGTATAAAAGTAATGAAACTCAACCCTTCCCCGTTAAAAACACAAAACACACGCTGATAGGGAAGGGGAGCTCATCAAACCCTTGTCCCAATTTGATCAAAGTTTCATTTGATCATAATTTCAAATCAGGAACTCTGATCGCCGCACTATTTTTGGTCAAATGACCGCAGCGTCGAGCTCTACAAAGTCCGATATTTGATTAGGTAAAGAATTCCCATCTTCCTTTTCAATTTCTCCTTCCTAATTTCGAAATTTAATATGTAATTATGTTAAATTTTGTATGATTTCAGTGCCATAAGAATTCGCTTCCAAGATTTTCAGTTTCTTTTATTGTAAGTTACTCATCTTTGATTGATTTTACTCCTGTATCAACATCAAATATTACATATAATGATCAAATAATATTATTTATCAATATACAAATTTACGAATTCCTGCAGGCTAATTCTTTTGGCTCTTCTTGTGGATTATGAACTCAGTTTTGTGTTAGTTCATTACCTAGTGTTATTTATATTAATTAGTTGTATCACTGAAAATCATATAAAATCTATCTTTTGTGATTTTAATATTGTTTATGATCTAATAAATATCTATAAAATGAAATTTAAATAAAGTTTTGCTATATATTAGGATAATATATAGGAAGATAATTTTTAAAATGAAGTTATGTAGGTATTATTGTTATTTTTCCAAAATTCAAGATTTGACATGGCGACACATGAGACGTAGGAATAGAATTTTAAATTCTTATAAGACTCGGAAAAACGCATATATATTTTTTATTGATATTAAAACATAAATTAATCTTTTAATTATTTTTAATGCCTTATTGTAATTATATAATATATAAAATATTTAAAATATTTTTTATTTTAATTAATAATAATATATACTATTTCTAAATTTAATTCAAGAATACATGTTAAAAATAAAGTTGGACATGTCGACACATGATGATATTAAGTATGTCCAGAAAATTTTTTTTATATTTTATTAAGACACGGTTGGACACGGCAGACACGCGTGTCGGACGAGTGTCGATGAGTGTCGTGTCCGAAATGTGTCCGATACATAAACACGACAACTGAGCAAAGTGTCCGTGCTTCATAGAATTTCATTAACAGAAAGATAATATTTTATTTGCATAATAAAAAATATAAAGATTGTAGGAATAATTTAAACTAGGAAACGAATTTTAATTTTCAAACCCAAGTACAAAAGTGAAATATATACTCCATCTCTACTTTCTTGGGGTTTATAAGATTTTGTTAGTTAAAAACTGTTATGAAATAGAAATAATTCAGTATCAGAATCTTTACCTTTATTTTATAGTATTTATTTGTCTACTATGATCTCTATAATTTCTTTTAAGTTTTAAGTCAACTAAATATTTTATTTTTAAGTCTATCTATCCATCTACTTATCTAGTTTAGGTTGATTATGAAAAAATTTAAATAGATATAATTTAAATTAATAATTTAATTTAATTTAACAAAAATAAATGTACTTATTTTATTATATTCATTTGATTAATTATGATTAGTATTTTAATTTTCAAAACCAAATAAACATAATCAGAATAGGTGGTTTATAATTTTTTTTTCAGGTTGGTATAATTTATCTTTACCTCTCTAAAATTCAGTTTTACCATTTTTGTTGAAAAAGACGTAAGTTACAATAGCTTGATTTATAAAGGAATTATTTAGATGCACTTGATGACAAAATGGTGTTTCTGCCTTTACCACGTATTGATGTGTTTATACTGAAGTAAATAGCAGCTTAAGTTTGGTTTATTAACTGTTTTCCATAGCTAAAATGTTAAAACTGCAATTCAATGCTTGGTAACTAGTCACAATGTCATTGGTGGTGCTTTAGAATAAAAAGATATTCATCAGGAATCTTTTTAGCTACAGCTCAGGTCTCCTTTTTGGGAAACATATTTTTTAATGCATTCAAGTTAATTGTATCAATTTAGACATACGTTTGTAATGTTGTTACTTTAAAATTTTTTTTTATCATACTTGTGAATTCTACTGGATTGTCAAGTTTACTAGTTCTGCTTTAAAAATCTTTATCAATTGTATTATCATATGCTATGCCAATTATCATCTAGGGGTTGTTTTGGAAAATATTTATGTAATTTATATTTGAATTAAAGTGATCTATTTTAGTAGGGTATTCTACTTTTCTTTCTCTGTGTTCTATATAGTCTCGTATTTGTGTTGTGGAAAAACGTTAGTTGTAGTTTTTGACATCCTATAAAATTATAAAGTAGCGTCCAATTCAATCTATCTATCTATCTATCTTGAGTGATAATATCTATGTACTTGTTATTACATTTTATTTGTGTTTATCCAACTTCTTCAATAATGATCTTTAAATTTTTTTTTTTTATTAGATATTGATATTTGTCATTACTATTTTGCCTCCAACTTCTAAAATTAAGCATTATTTGAGTTCATTTGAAATTTAATTTGTTAGTCCCTACTATTATTAATATTATTATGAAACATTCATTTTTAAAAGTTTAATATAGAATATTAAAAGCCATAATCATTTAACAAGTACAGAATAAAAATAAAGGATCCGTTATCTTGATTAAGATGGTTTTACCTTGTTAGATATTATTTTCTAGTATTTAGAGTACGGAATATATAAAATAAATTTTAAAAAGTATTAGAACTATGATTCATACTTAATATTTCGACCTCGCAATCGGACTTTAATAAATTTAGATAAATATAAATTAATCAAGTAGATTATATTATCATAATAATTATTTATTTTTTATTTGTATTTGAAAAATTATTAAATTATTATAAATATTAAAATACTCTTATAAATAATTATAAAAAGATTAATATATCTTTATAATATTTTTTAAAAATATTAAATAATTTGTTTTATTGTTTTGATTAAAAATCTTTTTACAATGAAAATAATTATGATTAAATAATCTTAATCTATTAAGTTTAAAAATAAATAAAATTTAGTTTAGCTAGGCCCAATATATTTACACGTGTTAATAGCCACCTTCTTATTTTAATTTAAAGTACCTCTTTTATGGTCTTCTTAATAACAAAAACACCTTTTTGTGAAGTAAAAAATTATTGAACAAGCATCTTTACAGCATTAACCCTAAAGAGTATTGAAAAGTTGCGATCAATTATCATTATCAATATAATAAGGTGAAACTTGTGCTTCTTGCTACCCTTTTTACCGAAGCTATTAGTTAAAAATAACCCAACTTTTGGTAGTTTTTTTTTGTGTTTGTACCAAGGTATCTATTAGGTCGAAAGTTTCAATAATTAATTTCTCGAATACTGTAAAAATACAAAGTGAACGACCTTCTAAAATAAATAAGTTCCATTTCCATCCTCAAATGAATATCAAATCTAAAAAAAATAATTAAAAAACACAAACCCTCATCTTCTGTGTCAAATTGCGTTCATGCCTCTGGTAGCTCTTTAAGTTAGTGTTTTGGATTCAATGCTTGTAACACATTTCTTCACAGTATCTTGTATGTGTTAAAATAAAAATGAAAATACGACCCCACATGAATGCACACGGTCCAATAATAAATTCCTTAGTAGTAAAAAATTTGCACTACTGATATTATAAGCAACAATGCACACCAAATATGAATTTGTCCATGGTTAGGGAATTTATTTCGAGACCATTTCTGTATTTAAATTGCCGTTGACCGGTCAAACTCATTGATGCAAATCATGTGCCAAAAAAACGGTTCACAACTAGCTCTAGTTCGCGTTCTCCTTGGCATGCCGTGTCTTAATACTTTTAGGGATTAATATTTAAAGTGATATTTAAACACATAATTTTTCTAATTAAAGATATATTTAAATATTAGTGAAGTTAAACTTTCTGTTGATTTTTATTGACCTGTAGTATAAAGTAAAAATCATCACTTATTACATTTTTATGATACGTGATATTTAAGGATAACAAAGTTAATCTAACCTAATTCCCATGTATACCTTTCATAAATTAAATTAAAATGTTGAATTTTTAAACGAAAGAAAAAACAAATTAAATCGTATATATTCTTTCAAGATCAAAATCAACATACATTATTCTTATTAATACAAAAGTTTCCTCTTATTAAATAAGAGAGATATAGAAAAAAATAATATCGTTACTAAAATTAAGAGATAAAGTACATCTACACTATAATTCAGGTGGAATAAAAAATGACAAAATTTTCTATGAATACCAATAATAATGGAAGTATCCTCGTCCTGCTCGAAGAATTATGTCATGGACAAAGTTGACAACATAGACATACATCATCACTTTTAGTATATTTTGATTTAATTATGTTGATCCACAGTTAATATCCATTAAATGTCCATAACTTTGGTAGTTTGGTGAGTTGCCTAAACTTTAAATATGGTAGGAAATTTATTTAACACAAAACTTTATTTCAAACTCTATATACAATTTTTTACGGTAATAAAACATTGATAGAGAGAATTCATCAATAATTATCCATATCAAAGTCTTATTGATTTTTTGGGTTAAATAATATCTTTAATATAATTTAGAAATGCTTGACCCTAAAACAAAGGAGATGCCATATAGAGAACACTAACAAAACAATAGGAAAAAAAAATATATACCACCTTCACACTCATCAAGACGTAAATATAAGAAGAATCTCATTTACAAAAAATATCTGTACACACTAAAAATAAGTCATCAAATAAAATATTTTATATATTATTTAATTTTTAATATATTTTATATCAATGATTGATTTAATATTTTTTTCTACACATAACATAATTAATTTTAAAATAATATTATATTAAAATAAAATATTATGACGAAATAAAAATAGCTTTTAAATTCTAAATAATTGATTTATTCGAGAAAACAATTGCGTTATCTATTATGATAAGATTTACTATGCAGCTAGTTTAATTTTAATAGATCTCCATACCATTAGTAATAAAGTTATTATTATTGGTAATATAAATTATAAAATTTAATACATATTTAAATTAATAATGGTTTAATTACTTTGTAGATTCCTATAGTTTCACCAAATTTTTATATAATTTTCAAAAGAAATTTCAATCTTTAATTTCAAATCATTATCTTATCTTATCATTAATTTTAAATCTTTTAAGAAAACATATCTTTTTTAAATCCTTATCTTATCTTTTTATCTTTCTTTAAATTTCAAAACTCTTATCTTATCTTATTTCAAATTCAAATTTTAAAACTCAATTTCAAAATTTAAAATTTAAAAATTCAAATTTCAAATTTCAAAATCAAATCTTTTTCAAAAATCAAATTTCAAATCTTATCTTTTTAAATCCTTTTCAAATCTTCACCATATCTTACTTTTTTAACTTATTTTCAAATCTTTATCCTATCTTGTTTCAATTTCAAAATTCAAAATCAAATCTTTTTCAAATCTTTTCAAATTTTTATCTTATCTTTTCTAATTTTAAATTTCAAAACCTTTTAAAAATCAAATCAAATCTTCTATCTTATCTTATTTTCAAATCTTTCTTAATTAGTTACTTGTTTTCTCTTTCTTCTTTTTCAAAACTTCCTAACTAATTTCCCTCTCTTCTATTTTTGAAAACTTCTTACTTCTTTCTTTCTCTTCTTTTTCGAAAACTACCCTCTAATTTTCAATTCCTTTTAGTTAATTAGCTTTTAATTTCTTTCCTATTTTCGAATTCAACAAATAATTAAAATAAAAACAAAAATATTTTAATTCTTGTTCCTCTTTTCACTTCTTAATTTTCGAATTCTTTACTCCTTCTATTCGAATTCTTCTTCTCATTCCTCTATATTTGGTGTGGAAAATTATGATTACACTTTTCACAAATCCGCACAACTAACCAGCAAGTGCATTGGGTCGTCCAAGTAATACCTTACGTGAGTAAGGGTCGATCCCATGGAGATTGTCGGCTTGAAGCAGGCTATGGTTATTTTGTAAATCTTAGTTAAAATATTAATAATAGTGATTGTATTTACGAAAATAAATAACATGAAATAAATAGTACTTGTGATTTAGTAATGAGAAACAGGTTGAGGTTCCGGAGATGCTCTGTCATCTGAATCTCTGCTTTCCTACTGTCTTCTTCTCCAAGCACGCATGGCTTCCTTCAATGGCAAGCTTTATGATCCTCTCAGATGAAAAATACCAGGTACGATCTCTGCACGGCTAATCATCTGTTGGTTTCCACTAGCATCGGAATAGGACCTTTGTCCTTTTGCACACTGTGACTGCGCCCAACATTCGCAGGTTTGAAGCTCGTCACAGTCATCCCTTTCTAGATCCTACTCGAAATACCACAAACAAGGTTTAGACTTTTCGGATCCCAGGAATGCTGCCAATTGGTTCTAGCCTCTACCACGAAGGTTCTAACCTCTGGACTCGGTCCGTGGATTAGAAACCCAAGAGATACGCACTCAAGCTGTCGCCCAATGACTACGTTGAGCTCAGATAGAACGGATGTGGTTGTCAGGCACGCGTTCATATAATTGAGAATAATGATGAGTGTCACGGATCATATCATTCTCTAGATTGAAGTACGAGTGAGTATCTTAGAATAGAATCAAGCGTGATTGAATAGAAAACAGTAGTAATTGCATTAATCCATTGAAACAAAGCAGAGCTCCTCACCTCCACATATGGGATTTAGATACTGATGCCATAGAAGATATAATATGAAATGTAAAAAATGTCATGATTTATTAACTGAATCTCTAAAAGTAGTTTTTATACTAAACTAGTAACTTAGGTTTACAGAAAATGAGTAACTAAGTGCAGATAGTGCAGAAATCCACTTTCAGGATCCACTTGGTGATGTTTGGGCTGAGCTTTCAAGCTTTCACGTGCATATGCCTAAAGCTGGCATTAAACGCCACCCTGGGTGCCAAAATGGGCGTTTAACGCCAAGAATTATACCAGTTATGGCGTTTTACGCTAGGAAGTTTTAGGCTGGCTTTGGACGCCAGTTTGAGCCATCAAATCTCGGATAAAGTATGGACTATTATATATTTCTGCAAAGCCCAGGATGTCTACTTTCCAACGCAATTGAGAGCGCGCCAATTGGGCTTCTTTAGCTCCAAAAAATCTACTTCGAGTGCAGGAGGGTCAGAATCCAACAGCATCTGCAGTCATTTTTCAGCCTCTGAATCAGATTTTTGCTCAGGTCCCTCAATTTCAGCCAGAAAATACCTGAAATCACAAAAACAAAATATACAAACTCATAGTAAAGTCCAGAAATGTGATTTTTGAATAAAAACTAATAAAAATATAATAAAAAGTAATTAAATCATACTAAAAACTATGTAAAAATAATACCAAAAAGGGTATAAATTATCCGCTCATCACAGTACCAAACTTAAATTGTTGCTTATCCCCAAGCAACTAAAAATAAAATAGGATAAAAAGAAGAGAATATACAGTAAATTCCAAAATATCAATGAAGCTTAGTTCTAATTAGATGAGCGGGACTAGTAGCCTTTTTGCTTCTGAAAAGTTTTGGCATCTCACTTTATCCTTTGAAGTTCAGAATGATTAGCATCCATAGGAACTCAGAATTCAGATAGTGTTATTGATTCTCCTAGTTCAGTATGTTGATTCTTGAACACAGTTACTTTATGAGTCTTGGCCGTGACCCTAAGCATTTTGTTTTCCAGCATTACCACCAGATACATAAATGCCACTGACACATGACTGGGTGAACCTCTTCAGATTGTGACTCAGTTTTGCTAGAGTCCCCAGTTAGAGTTGCCCAGAGCTCTTAAGCACACTCTTTTGCTTTGGACCACGACTTTAACCACTCAGTCTCAAGCTTTTCACTTGGACTTTTATGCCACATGCACATGGTTAGGGACAGCTTGAATTAGCCGCTTAGGTCAGGATTTTATTCCTCTAGGCCCTCCTATCCACTGATGCTCAAAGCATTGGATCCTTTTTACCATTGCCTTTTAGTTTAAAGGGTTACTGGCTTTTTCTGCTTGCTTTTTCTTTTTCTTTTGTTTTTTGCTATTTTTTTTGTAAGCTTCGTGTTCTTCACTGCTTTTTCTTGCTTCAAGAATCATTTTTATGATTTTTCAGATTATCAATAACATTTCTCTTTTTTTCATTATTCTTTCAAGAGCCAACCGTTTTAACATTCATAAACAATAAAATAAAAAATATGCACTGTTCAAGTATTCATTCAGAAAACAAAAATCATTGCCACCACATCAAAATAATTAAACTAATTTCAAGATAAATTTCGAAACCCATGTACTTCTTTTTCTTTTGCAAATAAAAATATTATTCAATTAAAAAAGGTGAGAGATTCATGGAATCATTCATAGCTTTAAGGCATAGACTCTAAACTTTATTGATCATGGAATAAAAATAAGACATAAAATAAACATAAAAGCAGACAAATAATAATAACAAAAGAAAGGAAATTAAGGACATAAAAATAAATGACTCTAATATTAATGCTTATGTAACTCATAAAATAGGTTTCTAATAATAAAAGTTATCACAGATTTAGGACTCAACAACCTTGATTTTAAGGGGCAGGTGCTCCTTCAATCTGTGGGATGTCCAACTCTTCAAGAGACAGCTTCTGACGCTTTAGCTCCTGTATCTCTGGTGCACGAAATTGTGATTCACACTTTTCACAACTCGTACCACTAACCAGCAAGTGCACTGGGTCGTCCAAGTAATACCTTACGTGAGTAAGGGTCGATCCCACGGAGATTGTCGGCTTGAAGCAAGCTATGGTTATTTTGTAATTCTTAGTCAGGAAATTAATGATAAGAGTGATTATATTTATGAAGAGTAAAAAGCATAAATTAAATAGTACTTGTTATGCAGTAATGGAGAACAGATTGAGGTTTTGGAGATGCTCTGTCTTCTAAATCTCTGCTTTCCTACTGTCTTCTTCTTCACCCACGCAGGTCTCCTTCTATGGCAAGCTGTATGTTGGTGGATCACCGTTGTCAATGGTTACCATCCATCCTCTCAGTGAAAATGGTCTAAATGCGCTGTCACCACACGGCTAATCATCTGTCGGTTCTCACTCATGTTGGAATAGGATCCATTGATCCTTTTGCATCTGTCACTATGCCCAGCACTTGTGAGTTTGAAGCTCGTCACAGTCATCCCATCCCAGATCCTACTCGGAATACCACAGACAAGGTTTAGACTTTCCGGATCTCAGGAATGGCCGCCAATAATCCTAGCCTATACCACGAAGACTCTGATCATGAACCAAGAGGCTAAGAGATACACACTCAATCTAAGGTAAAATGGAAGTGGTTGTCAGGCACGCGTTCATAGGTTGAGAATGATGATGAGTGTCACGGATCATCACATTCATCACAGTTAAGTACAAGCGAGTATCTTAGAATAGAAACAAGCGTGATTGAATAGAAAACAGAAGTAATTGCATTAATTCATCGAGACACAGCAGAGCTCCTCACCCCCAACCATGGGGTTTAGAGACTCATGCCGTCAAAAATACAATATGAAATGTGTAAAATGTCATAAGGTGCAAAATAAATCTCTAAAAGTTGTTTAAATACTAACTAGTAACCTAGGTTTACAGAAAATGAGTAAACTACGATAGATAATGCAGAAATCCACTTCTGGGGCCCACTTGGTGTGTGCTGGGACTGAGACTTGAGCTTTACACGTGCCTAGACTATTTCTGGAGTTAAATGCCAGGTTGTAACTTGGTTTGGGTGTTTAACTCCAACTTGTAACCTATTTCTGGTGTCTAACGCCAGAATGGAACATGGAACTGGCATTAAACGCCAGTTTACATAATTTATCTTTGAGCAAAGTATGGAATATTATATATTTTTGGAAAGCCCTGGATGTCTACTTTCCAACGCAATTGAGAGCGCACCATTTGGGTTTCTGTAGCTCCAGAAAATCCACTTCGAGTGCAGGGAGGTCAGAATACAACAACATCTGTAGTCCTTTTTCAGCCTCTGAATTAGATTTTGCTCAGGTCCCTCAATTTCATCCAGAAAATACCTGAAATCACAGAAAAACACAAAAAACTCATAGTAAATCCAAAAATATGAATTTTGAATAAAAACTAATAAAAATATACTCAAAACTAACTAAATCATACTAAAAACTATGTAAAAATAATGCTAAAAAGCGTATAAATTATCCGCTCATCACAACACCAAACTTAAAGGGTTGCTTGTCTCCAAGCAACTAAAAACCAAATAGGATAAAAAGAAGAGAATATATTATCAATTTCAAATATCAATGAAACTTAGCTCCAATCAGATGAGTGGGACTAGTAGCTTTTTGCCTCTGAACAGTTTTGGCATCTCACTTTATCCATTGAAGTTCAGGATGATTGGCATCTGTAGGAACTTAGAATTTAGATAGTGTTATTGATTTTCCTAGTTCAGTATGTTGATTCTTGAACACATCTACTTTATGAGTCTTGACCGTGGCCCTAAGCACTTTGTTTTCCAGTATTACCACCGGATACATAAATGCCACAGACACATAACTGGGTGAACCTTTTTAGATTGTGACTCAGCTTTGCTAGAGTCCCTAATTAGAGGTGTCCAGGGTTCTTAAGCACACTCTGTTTTTGCTTTGGACCTCGACTTTAACCGCTCAGTCTCAAGTTTTCACTTGACACCTTCACGCCACAAGCACATGGTTAGGGACAGCTTGGTTTAGCCGCTTAGGCCAGGATTTTATTCCTTTAGGCCCTCCTATCCACTGATGCTCAAAGCCTTGGATCCTTTTTACCCTTGCCTTGTGGTTTTAAGGGCTATTGGCTTTTTGCTCTTGCCTTTTGGTTTAAAGAGCTTTTGGCTTTTTCTGCTTGTTTTTTCTTTTTCTTTCTCTTTTTTTTTCTTTTTTCTTTTTTTTCACCATTTTTCTTTTCTTTTTTTTCGCAAGCTTTTGTATTCACTGCTTTTTCTTGCTTCAAGAATCAATTTTATGATTTTTCAGATTATCAAATAACATTTCTCCTTTTCATCATTCTTTCAAGAGCCAACAATTTTAACATTCATAAATAGCAAATTCAAAAGACATATGCACTGTTCAATCATTCATTCAGAAAATAAAAAGTATTGTCACCACATCAAAATAATTAAACTAATTTCAAGGATGAATTCAAAATCATATACTTCTTGTTCTTTTGTGATTAAAATATTTTTCATTTAAGAAAGGTGATGGATTCATAGGACATTCATAACTTTAAGGCATAGACTCTAATCTTTATTTATTATTAATAGAAATAATCTAAAATAGGCATAAAAAGCAAACAATTAATAATAAAAGAAAGGAAATTAAAGACATAAAGACAAATGACTCTAATTCTAAGACTCATGTACTTTTAAAATAGATAAAAGGTTATCACAGAGTTAGGACTCAACAACCTTTATTTTGGGAGGTAGATGCCTCTTTAGTCTGTGGGGTGCTTGGTCCTTCAAGAGATAGCTTTTGGCGCTTTAGTTCCTTCAATTCACGCCCTTGCTCTTCTTGTTCCCTAAGCAGTTTGCAGAGCATGCTGTTTTGATTTTGTTGTTCTTTCTTCAGTTGATCCATAGCTTCTTGTAACTTGGTGATAGATGCTTCTAGGCGCCCCCAGTATTCAAATTGAGGAATTTCCGGGAGGAACTCCTGTGCTCTCCTCTTGATGGGGTCGTCCTGCACTTGTCCTTCCATTGACTTTTTGGTGATTGGTTGCTCAACTGAGATATACTCATCTACTCCCATTTTTACCCCAGCATCTTTACATAACAGAGAGATTAAGCTTGGATAGGCCAATTTGGCATCTTTGGAGTTCTTGTTTGTAATTTTGTAAAGCTCACAAGAAATCAGCTGATGAACTTCCACTTCTTTTTCCAGCATAATGCAATGAATCATCACTGCACTTCTGATGGTGACTTCAGAGCGGTTGCTAGTGGGCAGTATAGAGCGCCCAATGAAGTCCAGCCAACCTCTGACGACTGGTTTGAGATCTCCTCTTTTGAGTTGGTTTGGGACACCCTTTGTGTTGGTTGTCCATTTGGCTCCAGAAAGGCATATATCCTCTAGAATTTTATCCAAGCTCTGATTTGGTCTCATCATTCTCCTATTAAAGGAGTCTGGGTCATCTTGCAGTTGAGGCAGCTTGAATATCTTTCTTATTTTGTCAGGGTGGAGGTGAACAATCTTCCCTCTGACCAGAGTTCGATAGTCATAAAATGCGGTTCCAGCTATTCTCTGCCTGTCTGTCTGCCACAGATTAGAGTAGAATTCCTGAACCATGTTTCTTCCCACCTTTGTCTCAGGATTAGCCAAGATTTCCCAGCTCTTATTTCGAATTTGCTCTTGGATCTCCGGATATTCGTCTTCTTTCAAATCGAATTTAACTTCCAGGATCACTGACCTTAGACCCATTATTTTGTAGTAATGGTCTGAATGTTCTTTGGTTAAGAATTTCCCTTGATTCCAAAGTGGTTTTGGAATATTCTCTTTCTTGCCTCTTGAGGTGGTTTGTTTTCCCTTAGGAGCCATGTTCTTGGTGGGTATTGGCTTAGTGATCACGGATAAACACACAAAACTTAGAGGTTTGCTTGTCCTCAAGAAAAAGAAAGGAAAGGAGAGGGATATAGGGAGAGCCAAGTTCGAATTGTGGAGGAGAGGGGGGAGGCCAAACGAGGATTTAAAGGGAAGGGGGTGGGTTTTCGAAAATTTTTGAAAAAGATATGATAGAACATGTGATTTGTAAAAGATAAGTATGATAGGAAAAAGATGTAATTTAAAATTGAAAAGATATAAAAGATATTTGAAAAAGACAGATTTGTTTTTTGAAGGTTATTATGAAGATTTGAAAAAGATATTGATGAGTTGAAAAGATTTGAAAAAGATAGATTTGTTTTGAAAAAGATTTGAAAAGAGGTTGATGAAGAATTGAGAAAGATTTAATTTTGGGATTAAGATATGTTTAATATTTTTGGAAAAGAGTTTGAAAAATGAAAGTATGAAAACATGTTTATACAAGAAAGTATGGATGGAACTATGAAAATTTGAAAAAAAATCAAGTTGGAGCAAAAACTTCATCCCCTCCACAATCCTGGCGTTAAACGCCCAACTACTGCATTTGGGCATTTAACGCCCATCTGTAGCCTCTTTTGGGCGTTTAACGCCCAGCTGTTGCTTCTGGTTGGCGTTAAACGCCAAAAATCTTTTGTCACTGGGCATTTTTCTGAACGCCCAGGATGCTGCAAGTATGGCGTTAAACGCCCAGAATGGTATCCATTCTGGCGTTTAACACCCAGAAAGGTATCATTACTGGCGTTAAACTCCCAATAGATGCTTCTTTTGGGCCTTTAACGCCCAATTGTACCTCTTACTGGCGTTTTCTTGCCAGTGAGCTCCTTTTCCCTGTTTTGTACTCTGAATCCTTCTGTAACCCTGTGAAATTATGTGATTGATTCTTTACCTTGAAGATTATTTATATTAAACTTGTATAATTAAAAATAAATAGAAGAAAAGAAAAAAAAAGTTTTGCTAATGGCTGGGCTGCCTCCCAGCAAGCGCTTCCTTATTGTCTTTAGCTGGACCTTGCTGAGCTTTTAATCTAGCCTCAGCCTTGAGCACTCTTGCTCAACATTGCCTTCAAGATAATGCTTGATTCTCTGTCCATTAACAATGAACTTCTTATTAGAATCAATGTCTTAAAGCTCCACATAGCCATACAGTGACACACTTGTAATCACATATGGTCCCCTCCACCGGGATTTCAGTTTCTCGGGGAATAGCCTGAGCCTAGAGTTAAACAGCAGAACCTTCTGTCCTGGTTCAAAGACTCTAGATGACAGCTTTCTATCATGCCACCTTTTTGCTTTCTCTTTGTAAAGCTTGACATTTTCGAAAGCAGTGAGTTTGAATTCCTCTAGCTCATTCAGCTGGAGCAATCTTTTTTCTCCAGCTAATTTGGCATCAAAATTTAGGAATCTGGTTGCTCAGTAGGCCTTATGCTCCAGTTCCACGGGCAGATGACAGGCCTTACCATACACAAGCTGGTATGGAGAGGTCCCTATAGGAGTCTTGAATGCTGTTCTATAAGCCCACAGAGCATCATCCAAGCTTCTCGCCCAATCTTTTCTACGGGTACTTACAGTCCGTTCCAGGATTCTTTTTAGTTCTCTATTAGAGACTTCAGCTTGCCCGTTTGTCTGTGGATGATATGGAGTTGCCACCTTGTGGCTAATTCCATACTAGACCATAGCAGAATAAAGCTGTTTGTTGCAGAAGTGAGTTTCCCCATCACTGATTAGTGCTCTAGGGACACCAAACTTGCTGAAGATATGTTTCTGGAGGAACTTCAGCACTGTCTTGGTATCATTAGTGGGTGTGGTAACGGCCTCTACCCATTTGGATACATAGTCGACTGCCACCAGAATATAAGTGTTTGAGTATGATGGTGGGAAAGGCCCCATGAAGTCAATACCCCATACATCAAACAACTCAATCTCCAAGATTCTTTGTTGAGGCATGGTGTAACCATGAGGCAGATTACCAGCTCTCTGGCAACTGTCACAGTTACGTACAAACTCTCGGGAATCTCTATAGAGGGTAGGCCAGTAGAAGCCACATTGGAGGACCTTGGTGGCTGTTCGCTCACCTCCGAAATGGCCTCCATATTGTGATCCATGGCAATGCCATAAGATCTTCTGTGCTTCTCCTCCAGGAAAACACCTACGGATTATTCTGTCTGCACATCTCTTAAAGAGATAGGGTTCATCCCACAAGTAGTACTTTGCATCACTAATTAATTTTTCTTTTGTTGCCTGCTGTACTCCTTGGGTATGAATCTTGCAGCTTTATAGTTTGCAATGTCTGCAAACCAAGGTGTTTCCTAAATGGAGAATAAATGCACATCCAGAAAGGTTTCAGAGATCTCAATAGAGGGGGGAAACGCCCCTTCTACTGGTTCTATCCGGGAAAGATGATCAGCCACTTGGTTCTCTGTGCCTTTTCTGTCTCTTATTTCTATATCAAACTCTTGCAGAAGCAACACCCATCTTATGAGCCTGGGTTTTGAATCCTGTTTTGTGAGTAGATATTTAAGAGCAGCATGATCAGTGTACACAATCACTTTTGATCCTACTAAGTATGATCTAAACTTGTCAATGGTATAGACCACTGCAAGTAATTCTTTTTTTGTGGTTGTGTAATTCTTCTGGGCATCATTTAAAACACGGCTAGTATAATAAATGACATGTAGAAGCTTGTCATGCCTCTGCCCCAATACTGCACCAATGGCATGGTCACTGGCATCACACATTAGTTCAAATGGTAATGTCCAGTTTGGTGCAGAAATAACTGGTACTGTGACCAGCTTAGCTTTCAGAGTTTCAAACGCCTGCAGACACTCTATGTCAAACACAAATGGCGTGTCAGCAGCTAGCAGGTTGCTCAGAGGTTTTGCAATTTTCAAAAAATCCTTTATAAACCTCCTATAGAATCCTGCATGCCCCAGAAAGCTTCTAATTGCCTTAACATTGGTAGGTGGTGGTAGTTTTTCAATCACTTCCACTTTAGCTTGATCCACTTCTATTCTCTTGTTTGAAATTTTATGCCCAAGGACAATTCCTTCAGTCACCATAAAGTGACATTTTTCCCAGTTTAAAACCAGGTTGGTCTCTTGGCATCTTTTCATAACAAGTGCTAAATGGTCAAGGCAGGAGCTGAATAAGTCTCCAAATACTAAAAAGTCATCCATGAAGACTTCCAAGAATTTCTCTACCATATCAGAGAAGATAGAGAGTATGCACCTCTGAAAGGTTGCAGGTGCATTGCACAGACCAAAAGGCATCCTTCTGTAGGCAAACACTCCTGAAGGACATGTGAATGCTGTTTTCTCTTGGTCCTGAGGATCTACTGCAATTTGGTTGTAACCTGAATAGCCATCCAAAAAATAGTAGTATTCATGACCTGCTAGTCTTTCTAGCATCTGGTCTATGAATGGTAAAGGAAAGTGATCCTTCCTGGTGGCTATATTGAGCCTTATGTAATCAATACACATATGCCACCCTGTAACTGTTCTTGTAGGAACCAGTTCATTTTTTTCATTATGAACCACTGTCATGCCTCCCTTCTTGGGGACAACTTGAACAGGGCTCACCCAGGGGCTATCAGAAATAGGATAAATAATCCCAGCCTCCAGTAACTTAGTGACCTCTTTCTGCACCACTTCCTTCATGGATGGATTTAGCCGCCTCTGTGGTTGAACCACTGGCTTAGCATCATCCTCCAATAAGATCTTGTGCATGCATCTGGCTAGGCTGAAGCCCTTAAGATCACTTATGGACCACCCAAGAGCTGTCTTGTGTATCCTTAGCACTTGAAGTAGTGCTTCGTCTTCCTATGGATTTAAAGCAGAGCTTATGATCATCGGAAAAGTGTCACCTTCTCCCAGAAATGCATATTTCAGGGATGGTAGTAGTGGTTTGAGCTCGGGTTTAGGAGGTTTTTCCTCTTCCTGAGGAATTTTCAGGGGCTCTTTTATGTCCTTTGAATCCTCCAGATCAGGCTGGACATCTTTAAAGATGTTTTCTAGCTCTGATTCGAGACTCTCAGCCATGTTGATCTCCTCTACCAAAGAGTCAATAAGATCAACTTTCATGCAGTCTTTTGGTGTGTCTGGATGCTGCATGGCTTTGACAGCATTTAACTTAAACTCATCCTCATTGACTCTCAAGGTTACTTCCCCCTTTTGGACATCAATGAGAGTTCATCTAGTTGCTAGGAAAGGTCTTCCTAGAATGAGAGTAGCACTCTTGTGCTCCTCCATTTCCAGCACCACAAAGTCAGTAGAAAAGGCGAATGGCCCAATCCTGATAATCATGTCTTCAATCATGCGTGATGGGTATTTAATGGAGCCATCAGCAAGTTGGAGACATATCCGGGTTGGTTTGACTTCTTCAGTTAAACCAAGCTTTCTGATAGTGGATGCAGGTATTAGGTTGATGCTTGCCCCAAGATCACATAAAGCTGTCTTGGTGCAATTATCCTCTAATATGCATGGTGTCATAAAGCTCCCAAGATCTTTAAGCTTTTCTGGAAAGCTTTTCAGAATGACTACACTGCATTCTTCAGTGAGGAGAACTCTTTCAGTTTCTCTCCAATCCTTTTTATGACTCAAGATCTCTTTCATGAACTTGGCATAAGAAGGTATTTGCTCGAGTGCCTCTGCAAACGGAATCTTTATTTCAAGAGTCCTGAGATAGTCTGCAAAGTTGGCAAATTGTTTATCCTTCTCCTCTTGGCGGAGTTTTTGAGGATAAGGCATCTTGGCTTTATATTCTTCAACCTTAGTTGCTGCAGGTTTATTTCCTACAGAGGTGGTTGGAGAAGCCTTTTTAGAGGGGTTGTTATCAGCACTTGTGTGTGTCTGATCCCTCACTGGCGTTTGAATGCCAGGGTTAGAAGCTGGATTGGCGTTGGACGCTAACTTCTTACCTGTTTCTGGCGTTTGAACGCCAGAACTAAGCTTCCATTGGGCGTTTAATGCCAGCTTTGCACCCTTTTCTGGCGTTTGAATGCCAGAGTTATTCCTCTCTGGGATCTTACCGTCCTCAGAGGGATTTTGGATAATATTTTGCTCATCCTCTGTCAGTTGTTTTTTTCTTGGCTTTCTGCTACTCTGAAGTGAGGTATTTAATATTTTTCCACTTCTTAATTGAATTGCCTGGCACTCTTCTGTTATCTGCTTTGATAACTGCTGTTTTGTCTGATTCAATTGTGCCTCCATATTTTTATTAGCATTTTTAGTGTCTTGTAGCATCTCCTTGAATTCTGCTAGCTGTTTTGTTAGAAAACACAATTGTTGATTGAGTTCAGCAACTTGTTCTGGAGGACCAAGTTTAGTAGATACTGCTTTGGCTTCTTCTTTTATGGAGGACCCACTACTTATGTACAGATGCTGATTTCTCGCAACTATATCAATAAGCTCTTGAGCCTCTTCAATAGTCTTTCTCATGTGTATAGATCCACCAGCTGAGTGGTCTAGAGATACCTGAGCTTTTTCTGTAAGCCCGTAGTAGAAGATGTCTAGCTGCACCCACTCTGAAAATATTTCAGAGGGGCATTTCCTTAGCATCCCTTTGTACCTCTCCCAGACATTATAAAGGGATTCATTATCCTCTTGTTTAAAGCCTTGGATGTCCAGCCTTAGCTGTGTCATCCTTTTTAAAGGGAAATATTGATTCAGAAATTTGTCTGATAACTGTTTCCATGTTCTTATGCTTGCTGTGGGTTGGTTATTTAACCACCTCTTAGCTTGATCTTTTACAGCAAACGGAAACAGTAACAGCCTGTATACATCCTGATCTACCTTTTTGTCACACACTGTGTCAGCAATTTGCAAGAACTGCGCCAAAAACTCAGTAGGTTCTTCTTGTAAAAGACCGGAATACTGGCAGTTTTGCTGCACCATGACAATGAGCTGAGGATTTAGCTCAAAACTGCCTGCTTTGATGGGAGGTATACAGATACTACTCCCATATACAGCAGTAGTGGGATTAGCATATGACTCCAGAGTCCTTTTGGACTGTTCATTTCCACTTAGATCCATGATGGATAAAATTGGAATTGATATGAATTGCAGAGAAAATATATTTTTGTTTTTATCTTATTTAAGTATGACAAACCAAATTATTAAGATAATTAAAATAATAAGATAAAATAAAATAAAATATTTAGGAATTACAATGCAAATTCGAAAACCAAGAGAAAGAATAAATTTGAAAATGAAAATAATTGCTTAATTAAGAAGATTTGAAAAACTTTGGATATAATTTTTGAAAAAGATTTTGAATTTTGAAAATTGAATTTTAAAATAAAGAGAGAAGATATTTTTGAATTTAATGAGGAAAGAGAAAAACAATAAAATGACACCAGACTCAAAATTTTTAGATCTAATACTCCTTGTTTTTTCGAAAATTTTGGAGGGAAAATACCAAGGAACACCAAACTTAAAAATTTTAAGATCAAAATACAAAGGAGACTCAAGTACACCTTGAAGACTCACAAGAACAACAAGAATAAAATTCAAAGACTCAAGAACATAAAAAGAACACCAAACTTAAAACTTTTAGAAAACGAAAAATAAATTTTCGAAAATTAAAGAAAAATAACAAGAGAACACCAAACTTAAAAGTTTGACACAAGATTTAATTAAAGAAAACTTATTTTTGAAAAAGTTTTAAAAGGAAGATACCCAATTACCAAGAACATAAGCACAACGCTCTAGCTAACTGAGCTATAAATTTAACGTGTTTTTAAAAAAAGGTATTTAATGTATATAAAATTTTTTGAATACTGATAATTTGAAAAAGCACAAGAAAAATAAGAAAAGACACAGAATAAGAAAAACCAAAGATCAAACAAGAAAAATAGCAAGAACAACTTGAAGATCAAGAAAGAACAATGAACACAAATTTTGAAAATTTAAAGGAAAATAAAAACATGCAATTGACACCAAACTTAATATATGAAACTAAACTCAAACAGAAAAACTCAATTATTAGTTTAAAAATTTTCAAAAAATTTTAAAAAGTGATGATAAGGATTTAAAAAAAAGTTTCAACCAAAAACAATAATAGGAGACTCTAAACCAAAAAGAAAAATTTTTCCTAATCTAAGCAACAAAATAAGTTGTCCAAACTCGAACAATCCCCGGCAACGGCGCCAAAAACTTGGTGCACGAAATTGTGATTCACACTTTTCACAACTCGTACCACTAACCAGCAAGGGCACTGGGTCGTCCAAGTAATACCTTACGGGAGTAAGGGTCGATCCCACGGAGATTGTCGGCTTGAAGCAAGCTATGGTTATTTTGTAATTCTTAGTCAGGAAATCAATGATAAGAGTGATTATATTTATAAAGAGTAAAAAGCATAAATTAAATAGTACTTCTTATGCAGTAATGGAGAACAGATTGAAGTTTTGGAGATGCTCTGTCTTCTGAATCTCTGCTTTCCTACTGTCTTCTTCTTCACGCACGCAGGTCTCCTTCTTTGGCAAGCTGTATGTTGGTGGATCACCGTTGTCAATTGCTATCATCCGTCCTCTCAGTGAAAATGGTCCAAATGCGCTGTCACCGCACGGCTAATCATCTGTCGATTCTCACTCATGTTGGAATAAGATCCATTGATCCTTTTGCATCTGTCACTACGCCCAGCACTTGTGAGTTTGAAGCTCGTCACAGTCATCCCATCCCAGATCTTACTCGAAATACCACAGACAAGGTTTAGACTTTCCGGATCTCAAGAATGGCCGCCAATAATCCTAGCCTATACCACGAAGACTCTGATCATGAACCAAGAGGCTAAGAGATACACACTCAATCTAAGGTAGAACTGAAGAGGTTGTCAGGCACGCGTTCATAGGTTGAGAATGATGATGAGTGTCACGGATCATCACATTCATCACGGTTAAGTACAAGCGAGTGTCTTAGAATAGAAACAAGTGTGATTGAATAGAAAACAGAAGTAATTGCATTAATTCATCGAGACACAGCAGAGCTCCTCACCCCCAACCATGGGGTTTAGAGACTCATGCCGTTAGAAATACAATATGAAATGTGTAAAATTTCATGAGGTGCAAAATAAATCTCTAAAAGTTGTTTAAATACTAACTAGTAACCTAGGTTTACAGAAAATGAGTAAACTACGATAGATAATGCAGAAATCTACTTCCGGGGCCCACTTGGTGTGTGCTGGGGCTGAGATTTGAGCTTTACACGTGCCTAGGCTATTTCTGGAGTTAAATGCCAGGTTATAACTTGGTTTGGGCGTTTAACTCCAACTTGTAACCTGTTTCTGGCGTTTAACGCCAGAATGGAACATGGAACTGGCGTTAAACGCCAGTTACGTCATTTATCTTTGAGCAAAGTATGAACTATTATATATTGCTGAAAAGCCCTGAATGTCTACTTTCCAACGCAATTGAGAGCGTGCCATTTCGGTTTCTGTAGCTCCATAAAATCCACTTTGAGTGCAAGGAGGTCAGAATCCAACAACATCTGCAGTCCTTTTTCAGCCTCTGAATCAGATTTTGCTCAGGTCCCTCAATTTCAGCCAGAAAATATCTAAAATTAGAGAAAAACACACAAACGCATAGTAAAGTCCAGAAATGTGAATTTGGAATAAAAAATAGTCAAAATATAATCAAAACTAACTAAATCATACTAAAAACTATGTAAAAACAATGCCAAAAAGCGTATAAATTATTCGCTCATCAATCTCACACCCTTGTCTCTCTTGTTCTATGAGCATTTTGTAGAGCATGCTGTTTTGATTCTGATGTTCTTTTTTGAGTTGATTCACAGCTTCTTGCAGCTTGGTGACAGATGCTTCTAAGCGGGCCCAATAATCAAATTGAGGAATTTCTGGGAGGAGCTCATGCGCCCCCCTCTTGATGAGGTTATCTTGAATTTGAGGTCCATCCATCACTTTTTTGGTGATTGGGCGTTCAACTATGATGTATTCATCCACACCCATCTGTACCCTCGCATCTTTGCATAACAGACTAATCATGCTTGGGTAGGCCAACTTGGCCTCAGTGGATTCCTTGTTTGCAAACATGTAAAGAGTTGCTCATCCGGAAAGGTTCCAGAGATCTCAGTAGGAGGGAGGGACGCTCCTGCTACTGGTTCTATCTGGGACAGGTGATTAGCTACTTGGTTTTCTGTCCCTTTTCTGTCTCTTATTTCTATATCAAACGATTGCAGAAGCAACACCCATCTTATGAGTCTGGGTTTTGAATCCTGCTTTGTGAGGAGATATTTTAGAGCAGCATGGTCAGTGTACACAATCACTTTTGATCCTACTAAATAAGATCTGAACTTGTCAATGGCATAAACCACTGCAAGCAACTCCTTTTCTGTGGTTGTGTAATTCTTCTGTGCATCATTTAAAATATGGCTAGCATAATAAATGACATGCAGAAGCTTGTCATGCCTTTGTCCCAATACTGCACCAACGGCATGGTCACTGGCATCACACATTAGTTCGAATGGTAATGTCCAGTCTGGTGTAGAAATGACTGGTGATGTGACCAGCTTAGCTTTCAAAGTCTCAAAGGCCTATAAACACTCTATGTCAAAGAAAAATGGTGTATCAGTAGCTAGCAGATTGCTCAGAGGTTTTGCAATTTTTGAAAAATCCTTTATAAACCTCCTATAAAATCCTGCATGCCCCAGAAAACTTCTGATTGCCTTAACATTGGTAGGTGGTGGTAATTTTTCAATTACCTCTACCTTAGCTTGATCCACCTCTATTCCCTTGTTTGAAATTTTGTACGTAAGGACAATTTCTTCAATCACCATAAAGTGACATTTCTCCCAGTTTAAAACTAGGTTAGTCTCTTGGCACCTTTTCAGAACAAGTGCTAGATGGTCAAGACAGGAGCTGAATGAGTTTCCAAATACTGAGAAGTCATCCTTGAAGACTTCCAAAAATTTCTCTACCATATCAGAGAAGATAGAGAGCATGCACCTCTGAAAGATTGTAGGTGCATTACACAGACCAAATGGCATCCTTCTGTAGGCAAATATTCCGGATGGACATGTGAATGCTATTTTCTCTTGGTCCTGAGGATCTACTGCAATTTGGTTGTAACCTGAATAGCCATCCAAAAAGCAGTAGTATTCATGGCCTGCTAGTCTCTCTAGCATCTGGTCTATGAATGGTAGAGGAAAATGATCCTTTCTGGTGTTTGTATTGAGCCTTCTGTAGTCAATACACATACGCCGTCCTATAACTGTTCTTGTAGAAACCAGTTCATTCTTTTCATTATGAACCACTGTCATGCCTCCCTTCTTGGGGACAATGTGGACAAGATTCACCTAAGGGCTATCAGAAATAGGATAAATAATTCCAGCCTCTAGAACTTAGTGACCTCTTTCTGCACCACCTTCTTTATGGCTGGATTCAGCCACCTCTGTGGTTGAACCATTGGCTTAGCATCATCCTCCAATAGGATCTTGTGCATGCATCTGGCTGGGCTAATGCCCTTAAGATCACTTATAGACCACCCAAGAGCTGTCTTGTGTGTCCTTAGCACCTGAATTAGTGCTTTCTCTTCCTGTGGCTCTAAAGCAGAGCTTATGTCATGGGAAAAGTATCATCTTCTCCCAGAAATACATATTTCAGGCATGGTGATAGTGGTTTGAGCTCGGGTTTAGGAGGCTTCTCCTCTTCCTGAGGAGTCTTCAGAGGTTCTTCTATTTTCTCTGGTTCCTCCATATCAGGCTGAACATCTTTAAAAATGTCCTTTAGCTCTGATTCGAGGCTCTCAGTCATATTGACCTCTTCCACCAGGGAGTCAATAATATCAATGCTCATGCAGTCATTTGAGGTATCTGGATGCTGCATAGCTTTGACATCATTCAACTTAAACTCATCCTCATTGACTCTCAAGGTCACCTCCCTTTTTTGGACATCAATGAGGGTCCGTCCAGTTGCTAGGAAAGGTCTTCCTAGAATGAGAGTTGCACTCTTTTGCTCCTCCATTTCCAGTACCACAAAGTCAGTGGGAAAGGCAAATGGCCCAACCTTGACAATCATGTCCTCAATTACGCCTGATGGAATTTTAGTGGAGCCATCAGCAAGTTGGAGGCATATCCGGGTTGGTTTAACTTCATCAGTCAAGCCAAGCTTTTTGATAGTGGATGCAAGTATCAGGTTGATACTTGCTCCAAGATCACATAGAGCTGTCTTGGTACAAGAATCCTCTAATGTGCATGGTATCATAAAGCATCCGGGATCTGTAAGCTTCTCTGGTAAGCTTTTCAGAATGACTGCACTGCATTTTTCAGTGAGGAAAACTTTTTCAGTTTCTCTCCAATCCTTCTTATGACTTAAGATCTCTTTCATGAACTTAGCATAAGAGGGTATTTGCTCAAGTGCCTCTGCAAACGGAATCTTTATATCAAGAGTCCTGAGATAGTATGCAAAGTGGGCAAATTATTTATCCTGTTCCGCTTGGCGGAGTTTATGAGGATAAGGCATCTTGGCTTTATATTCTTTAACCTTAGTTGTTGCAGGTTTACTTCCTACAAAACTGGTTGGAGAAGCCTGCCTAAGGGGGTGGTTATCAGCACTTGCAGGTGTCTGATCCCCCATTGGTGTTTGAACGCCAGAGTTGGGTGCTGTATGGGCATTTAACGCCAGATTGTCACCCTTTTTTAGCGTTTGGACGCCAGAATTGGCCATCCACTGGGCGTTCAACGCCAACTTTTCACCCTTTTCTGGCGTTTGAGCGCCAGAATTATTCCTCTCTAGGCTCTTACTGTCCTCAGAGAGATTTTGGGCAGTGGTTTGATGATCGTCTATCAGTTGTTCCTTTCTTAGCTTTCTGCTACCTTGAGTTGAGACATTCAATGTCTTTCCACTCCTTAAATGGACAGCTTGGCACTCTTCTGTTATCTGTTTAGATAACTGCTGTCTTGTCTGATCCAATTGTGCTTCTATATTCTTGTTAGCATTTTTAGTGTCTTGTAGCAACTCTTTAAATTTTACTAACTATTTTGTTATAAGAAGCAATTGCTGATTGAGTTCAACAACTTATTCTGGAGGACTAAGTTTAGTGGACAATGCTTTAGCCTCTTCTTTCATGGAGGACTCACTACTTAAGTATAGATGTTGAATTCTAGCAACTGTATCAATGAGCTCTTGAGCCTCTTCAATTGTCTTTCTCATGTGTATAGACCTGCCAGCTGAGTGGTCTAGAGACATCTGGGCCTTTTCTGTAAGCCCATAGTAGAAGATGTCTAACTGCACCCATTCTGAAAATATTTCAGAGGGGCACTTCCTTAGCATCTCTCTGTACCTCTCCCAGGCATTATAAAGAGATTCATTATCCTCTTGTTTAAAGCCTTGGATGTCCAGCCTTAGCTGTGTCATCCTTTTTGGAGGGAAATATTGATTCATAAATTTGTCTGATAACTGTTTTCATGTTCTTATGCTTGCTGTGGGTCGGTTATTTAACCACCTCTTAGCTTGATCTTTTATAGTAAATGGAAACAGTAATAATCTGTAGACATCCTGATCTACTTCTTTATCACGTACTGTATCAGCAATTTGTAAGAACTGTGCCAGAAACTCAGTAGGTTCTTCCTGTGGAAAACCGAAATACTGACAATTTTGCTGCACCATGATAATGAGCTGAGGGTTTAGCTCAAAATTGCTGGCTCTGATCGGAGTATACAGATACTACTCCCATATGAAGTAGTAGTGGGGTTAGCATATGACCCCAGAGTCCTTCTGAACTGTTCATTTCCACTTAGGTCCATGATGGAGAAATGGAGATGATATGGATTGTAAATTAAAATTTTATTCCCCTTTTTTTTTAAAAATAAAGTAAATAAAAAAATTGATGCAAGTTTTGAAAATTAAGAAAAGAAAAAGAAATAAAAGAAATTAGAAAACTAAATTAATTAATTAGTTAAAAAGATTTGAAAAAGATTTGAGATTAGAAAAGATAAGATAAGTTAGGTAAGAGAAGATAAAGAATTTTAAGAGAAGATAAGTTTTTAAATTAAAAAGTTTTGAAATTTAAATTTTAAATTTAAAGTTAAATTTTGAATTTTGAAAAAGTCAACAATATAAGATAAAGATTTGAAAAAGATTTAAATTTTGAAAAGGTTTGATTTTTAAAATTTTAAATTTAAATTTTGAAATTTGAATTTTGAATTTTGGAATTTAATTGAAATTTGAAATTTGAATTTGAAATAAGATAAGATAAGATTTTGAAAAAGATATGATTTTTGAAAAAGATTTGAATTTTTAAATTTAAAACTTAGAGAAGATAAGATAAAAATCTGAATTTTTTTTTGAATTTAATGAGTAAAGAGAAAAATAATAAAATGACACCAAACTTAGAATTTTTAGATCAAAACAAAGAAAACAAACAAGAAAACTTTGAATGTCAAGATGAACACCAAGAATACTTTGAAGATCAAGATGAATACCAAGAACAAATTTTAGAATTCTTTAAGAAAATAAAAACACAAAGGATACCAAACTTAAAAATTTTTATACTTTGGACACTAATAATTCAAAAATGCACAAAAAAAACAAGGAAAGACACAAAACAAGAAAAACTAAAGATCAAACAAGGAAATAAACAAGAACAACTTGAAGATCAAGAAAGAACAAGGAACATAAAACTCGAAAATATGAAGAATAAAAAGAACATACAATTCGAAAAATTGAAGGAAAATAAAAACATGCAAATGACACCAAACTTAGAAATTTTTAATGTTTAGACACTATGAATTCGAAAATGCATATGAAAAACAACAAAAATCACAAAACAAGAAAATCACAAGATTAAACAAAGAAAATCATCAAGAACAACTTGAAGATCAAGAAAGAACACATGATGAATTTTCAAAAATCTAAGAAAATTAAAAACATGCAGTTGACACCAAACTTAAAATTTGAGACAAGACTCAAACAAGAAACACAAAATTTTTTTTTGGTTTTTATGATTTTATTAAATTTTTTTGTATTTTTTTCGAAATTATTTTGGAAAAAGAAAATAAAGAAATTCAAAATTTTTAATAAGAATTCCCGGATTCATGCAATGTTAGTCTAAAGCTTCGGTCCAAAAGAATTAGACATGGCCGAATGGCCAGCCAAGCTTTAGTAAAACACTGTAAATAACAATATCAGATTTAAGAATCCAAAGGCTCATGCAATGTTATTCTAAAGCTTCGGTCCAAAAGAATTAGACATGGTCAAATGGCCAGCCAAGCTTTAGCATAACAAATACAGATATGTCCTTTCTACAATGGAAAGTGGAAACCTCAGTCCAAAAGATTATACATGGCTTAATAGCCAGCTAGGTTTCAACATATCTCATGAAGCTCTAGAATTCATTCTTAAAAATTTTGAATCAAATTTTTGAAAACTTTTTTGTTCGAAAATAAAAATAAAAAGCTTAAACATAAAATAAAATTACCCAATCTAAGCAACAAGATGAACCATCAGTTGTTCAAACTCGAACAATCCCTGGCAACGGCGCCAAAAACTTGGTGCACGGAATCGCAATCACACCTTTGCAACTCCGCACAACTAACCAGCAAGTGCACTGGGTCGTCCAAGTAATACCTTACGTGAGTAAGGGTCGATCCCACGGAGATTGTCGGCTTGAAGCAAGCTATGGTTATCTTGTAAATCTTAGTCAGGAGATTAGTAATCAAAATGATTTTTGTTTATGAAAAGTAAATAACATGAATTGAAGGATACTTGTGATTCAGTAATGAGGAACAGGTTGAGGTTTCGGAGATGCTCTGTCATCTGAATCTCTGCTTTCCTATTGTCTTCTTCTCCAAATATGCAGGGCTTCCTTCAATGGCAAGCTGTATGTTGGTGGATCACCATTGTCAATCGCTACCATCCTTCCTCTCGGATGAAAAATACCAGGGACGGTTTCTGTACGGCTAATCAACTGTCGGATCTCTCGTCTCAGATGAAAAATACTAGGTACAGCTACCGCACGACTAATCATCTGTCGGTTCTCACTTGTGTCAAAATAAGATCTCTCTATCCTTTTGCACACTGTAACTACGCCCAACATTCGTGAGTTTGAAGATTGTCACAGTCATCCCATTCTAGATTCTACTCGGAATACCACAGACAAGGTTTAGACTTTCCGAATCTCAAGACTGCTGCCAATTGGTTCTAGCCTCTACCACGAAGGTTCTGATCTCACGGATTCGAATGCTCTGTTGTCAGGAGATGCAAGTCAAACTCAGGGATTAGAAACCCAAGAGATACGCACTCAAGCTGTCGCCCAATGACTACATTGAGCTCAGATAGAACGGGAGTGGTTGTCAAGCACGTATTCATAAATTTGAGAATGATGATGAGTGTCACAGATCACCATATTCTTTATATTGAAGTACGAGTGAGTATCTTAGAACAGAATCAAGTGTGATCGAATAGAAAACAATAGTAATTGCATTAATCCATTGAGACACAGCAGAGCTCCTCACCCCCACCTATGGGGTTTAGAGACTCATGCCGTAGAGGATACAATATGAGATGTAAAATGTCATGAGTTCCTAAATGAATCTCTAAAAGTAGTTTTTATACTAAACTAGTAACTTAGGTTTATAGAAAATGAGTAACTATGTGTAAATAGTGCAGAATTCCACTTTCGGGGCCCACTTGGTGAGTGTTTGGACTGAGCTTTCAAGATTCCACGTGGATATGCCTCAAATTTGAGTTAAACGCCACCCTGGGTGCCAAAATGGGCGTTTAATGCCAAGAAGTGTGCCAGTTCTGGCGTTTTACGCTAGAAAAGGGTCTCTGGCTGGCGTTTAACGCCAGTTTGGGCCATCAAATCTTGAGCAAAGTATGGATTATTATATATTTCTGAAAGCCCAAGATGTCTACTTTCCAACGCAATTGAGAGTGCGCTAATTAGGCTTCTGTAGCTCTAGAAAATCGCATTTGAGTTCAGGGAGGTCAGAATCCAACAGCATCTGCAGTCCTTTCTCAGCCTCTGAATCAGATTTTTGCTCAGGTCCCTCAATTTCAGCCAGAAAATACCTAAAATTATAGAATAACACACAAAATCATAGTAAAGTCCAAAAATGTGATTTTTACATAAAAACTAATAAAAATATAATAAAAAGTAACTAAAACATGCTAAAAATTACCTAAAAATAATGCCAAAAATCGTATCAATTATCTGCTCATCAGCAGTTATCTAAACAGATAACAGAAGAGTGCCAAGCTGTTCATTTAAGGAGTGGGAAGATATTGAATATCTCAACTCAAGGCAGCAGAAAGCCAAGAAAGGAACAACTGACAGAGGATGACCAAACCACTGCCCAAAATCCCTCTGAGGACAGTAAGCGCCCAGAGAGGAATAATTCTAGCATTCAAATGCCAGAAAAGGGTGAAAAGTTGGCATTGAATGCCCAGTGGATGGCCAATTCTGGCGTCTAAACGCCAGAAAAGGGTGGCAATCTGGCGTTAAACGCCCATACAGCACCCAATTCTGGCGTTCAAACGCAAATGGGGGATCGGACACTTGCAAATGCTGATAACAACCCCCTTAGGCAGGCTTCTCCAACCACTTCTGTAGGAAGTAAACCTGCAGCAACTAAGGTTGAAGAATATAAAGCCAAGATACTTTATCCTCAGAAACCCCGCCAAGTGGAACAGGATAAACAATTTGTTCGTTTTGCAGACTATCTCAGGACTCTTGAAATAAAGATTCCGTTTGCAGAGGCACTTGAGCAAATACCCTCTTATGCTAAGTTCATGAAAGAGATCTTAAGTCATAAGAAGGATTGGAGAGAAACAAAAAAAGTTTTCCTCACTAAAGAATGCAGTACAGTCATTCTAAAAAGCTTACTAGAGAAGCTTACAGGTCCCGGAAGCTTTATGATACCATGCACATTAGAGGATGCTTGTACCAAGACAGCTCTATGTGATCTTGGGGCAAGTATCAACCTAATACCTGCATCCACTATCAAAAAGCTTGGTTTGACTAATGAAGTTAAACCAACCCGGATATGCCTCCAACTTGCTGATGGCTCTATTAAGATTCCATCAGGCGTAATTGAGGACATGATTGTCAAGGTTGGGCCATTTGCCTTTTTCACTGACTTTGTGGTACTGAAAATGGAGGAGCACAAGAGTACAACTCTCATTCTAGGAAGACCTTTCCTAGGGTTCTCTACTTTGTTCTCTCAATTTCTAAATTTCCCTCTTTAGTTTCAGAGAGGAGAGGAGTGGGGATGGGACTGGGGATGGGTTAGGGTATTAGATTTTAAGGGTTTTTTTTTCCAGCCCATAAAATGACGCTGTCTGGTGGGGTAGTTTAAACCGAAAATTCTTTAAATAACGGAGTGATTTCGCCGGTTCACTGGTTAACTGCCGATTCGACCGATTCTTTGATCGGTTTCTTACCAGACAATCTATGAGGCTAATCGAATTAACTTGATGACCGGCTTTTTGTTAATCCGGTTGAACTGATCGATCCAGTTCAATTTTTAGAATTATTATGAATGTTAAAAAACATTATTAATATAGTTTTTTTTATGTTATTTACTTTCTTAATTTTTTCAAGTTATGTGAAAGAAAATAAAAATATTATGTGCAAAAAAAAAAGCAACTATCAAATTAGTCACTATATATTTATTTATGGTGAATTCTACCATGTCCTCTCTAAAATAAAGAGTAAATTACCACTTGTGATATATACCGTGATTATTGATAAATTATCTTTTAACTAGAGTTCCAAGGTTCGAATGAGATCATCAAATCTGATCGCTATCTCTAATATGATCGGAACAAAATTCTAAGAAGGAAAGAACTGAAAAACTGATAGAAATTTGCGATATATTAGTTAAAAATGATGGTAATTGGTGCATGAAAAAGAGCATCAAAGTATTTTTCTCTTTAATTGCTCTTAAATTATCTTTCAATCATTATTCAGATAATAAAAATCTTAAGATGATAATTATTGACTCATTGTTTTTATGACTAACTAATATTTTAGTTTGTTTTTGTTATATAGTTATATAAGGCAGGCTGTGGGGGTTGGTTACCTGAAGAGGAGTACCATTGTTGATTCGGTTGAATTTTAAAAAAAATACTAGGAAGAAAATCTTAAGAAGGAAAGAGCTGAAAAATTGGTAGAATTGCTCGTTGAAATTGGAGATTGAAAGCGTAAGAACAAGTTCAAAATCCTAACCTAATTGATTGAAAATGGTGATTTGATTTGAGAGGAATTAAGGTTTTAAAATTAGAGAAGAAGAAGTGTATTTGGTGGGGATGATGAAAATGACACTACTATCAAGTTTCAAGAGAAAAATAGCGTCAATTGAAGGGAAAAGAGAAAATAACGTGAATCTTGGAGTTTGGATAGAAAGATAATTTATTAAAAATCACTGCATATGTCACAAGGGGTAATTTACTTTTTATTTTAGAAAGGGTAGAGTATATATATATATATATATATATATATATATATATATATTGTTTAATTCATCTTCAAAGTATTTTTATATTTTAATATGTATTTTTTACAATTGGTTAATCTCACCACAAGAAACATCATTAAAATCGACGGTCATATCGACGGCTAAGCCGTCGATAAAATTGAAATTCGATGACAAAATAGACGGCGGAGATGGTCGCTATTAAGCTTGTCAATTTTTCAAAATGCTATTAAAATCGACGACTAGCCTGGCTGTCGATAATAACTTAATAAAATCGACGGTGTTTCTATCTATAATATGAGTTTGAGAATTCTACATTGTTACTAAAATCGACGTTGCCGTCGATATTATTATGTAAAATCGACAACATTTTTGTCGATATTTGATCTAATAAAATCGACAAAAGGGCTGTCGATTTAATTATTTAGATACCGACAAATGCTTAATATAATTGACAACATGGCCGTCGATATTTTTATATAAAATCAACAGCACTTTTGTCGATATTTGATTTAATAAAATCAACAAAAGAGCCGTCGATTCAATTACTTAGATACCAACAAATTCTGTGTCTATATTTTGTTTTTTTATCTATTTTAAATTTAAAAAACGACAATATTACCGTCGATTTTAATAGCTATAATTTTTTTAATTATTTTTCTATTTGAAAATTAGTATACAATTAATACAAATAAACTTTTAAATATATAAGTAAAATTTATTCAAAATATTAGATAAATAAACTTCTAAATATAAAAATAATGAATTTACAAACTTATCAAAATAATAAATAATCCTCTAACATAAAGACTCTAGACAAGATAAATAACTAAACTTAGACTTATATTCATTTAAATTGTAATCTACTAATAATACAAAATATTCAAAGCAAAGTAAATAACCCTACTCATACTCATCTAAATAATCATCCGAGTCATCAAGATCATGAGAATCATCGTTCCTTTGAGAACTCTGTGGTTCTCCTGGTTGTTGCAGAATAGGTGGGAGTTTTCTACCAGCGGTTGTGCTTTTCTGGGAGCTTGGAAAAGTAAAAGGAGGAGGCAGGGGAACACGTGATCTAGAACTACTAGGACCTATGGCCCTCACATACTCAGTCAAGCTGCTCAATCGATGACTAAACTGATCCATCCATGAGTTACTGGTGTTGAGATCCTCACGCAAGGATTCAATAGTCTGTTGCCATTCTCTTTTCTCCCTTTGGTAGCGGTTTTCAAGCTCTCTATATTTAGCGGCATATTGTTCAACTTCCCTATTGAGTATTGCGATTTGTTCTCTAAGATCCAAAACATCAGTGCTGGTGGTCGTGGTTGACCCATCAACTCGAGGTTTCACTATAGAAGAATCTCTTACCTCACCCATGCCATATACCCTACCTCTTCGCTTTCCACCTACTGTCTCAATCCATATGCTTTCTTCAGAGATAGGCGGTGGATCAGTTACACCAGCCTCTATAGCAGCCTGCCACTCTTGCTCAGCCTGAAACATGCACTCTTGAAATATATCCTACAATGAGGAGAAATGATTGATAAACTACTATAAGTATCAATAATGCAAAAATTAAGGGGATACGTGAAAAAAATAAGTCCAACATTACAATGAAAGTAAGTTACCTTTGTCTTTCGGAAGTGTTCATCAACCCATTGAGTCCTATCCTCTTTGCGAGTATGAGTGTGCTAAAAAAACTCATCCATACGTGATGGTCTTCCAAGTGAATGATTCTACATAATGTAACTAAATTATCAACAAATATGGGTGTACAATTGATGATGTACTGAACTAAGCCACTGCACTTAGATAGAGCAGCTTACAAAGCACAAAGAGAAAAGTTACATTTGAGAACAGGCTGACACTTAAGATAGTAACATTTCTAAATTATTAAGGGATGCAACAAGTGACATGTTAAATGTGATATTAAACCAGTTAGAGAGATTAATAAGAACCATTCCCAGGCCTTAAGATTTTGGACCATCTGGCTACCAACATAGAAGCAAAGTTTTATCGACCATTTTCAACAATTATCATCTTAATCCTTGTTATCATGTTTGTCTTAATTAGTAGAGAAACCTTTGGTGAACTCATTCATTATGGGATATCTTCCAAATTCATCCATCATCTGCAGTTGAATGTGTGTGCACCCCCACTTAGACCTCATTCAATGGTAAAGAATGGATGAGTCAGGGCATTGTCCCATGAAAAATGACTTCACTAGCATTACTCTAATTATTAGTTATCTTCACAAGATTCTGAACTATGCTTATTACATGCTTAGCTTATTGATGAACAGATAATTTATACCCTTTTTGGCATTATTTTTACATAGTTTTTAGTATGTTTTGATTACTTTTTATTATATTTTTATTAGTTTTTATTTAAAAATCACATTTCTAGACTTTACTATGAGTTTGTGTGTTTTTCTGTAATTTCAAGTATTTTCTGGCTGAAATTGAGGGACCTGAGCACAAATCTGATTCAGAGGCTGAAAAAGGACTGCAGATGTTGTTAGATTCTGACCCTCTTGAACTCGAAGTGGATTTTATGAAGCTACAGAAACCCAATTGGCACGCTCTTAATTACGTTGAAAAATAGACATTCTGGGCTTTCCAGCAATATATAATAGTACATACTTTGCCCGAGATTTGATGGTCCAAACTGGCGTTCAAAGCCAGCCTAAAACTTTCTGGCGTAAAACGCCCAAACTGGCACCAGAATTGGAGTTAAACGCCCAAACTGGCACCAAAGCTGGCGTTTAACTCCAGGAACAGCCTATGCACGAAAAAGCTTCAATGCTCAGCCCAAGCACACACCAAGTGGGGCCCAGAAGTGGATTTCTGCACTATCTGCACTCAGTTATTCATTTTCTGTAACCTTAAGTTACTAGTTTAGTATAAAAACTACTTTTAGAGATTTATTTTGTACCTTTTGACATTTTACACTTCATATTGTAACCTTGACGGCATGAGTCTCTAAACCTCATAGGTGGGGGTGAGGAGCTCTGCTATGTTTCAATGGATTAATGCAATTACTACTGTTTTCTATTCAATCACGCTTGATTCTATTCTAAGATACTCACTCGTACTTCAACATGGAGAACATGATGATCCGTGACACTCATCATTATCCTCAACCCTATGAATGCGTGCCTGACAACCACTCCATCCTATCTGAGCTCAACGTAGTCATTGGGCGACAACTTGAGTGCGTATCTCTTGGGTTTCTGATTCACAGACCGAGTCCAGAGGTTAGAACCTTCGTGGTATAGGCTGGAACCAAATGGGCAGCATTCCTGGGATCCAGAAAGTCTAAACCTTGTCTGTGGTATTTTGAGTAGGATCTGGGAAGGGATGACTGTGACGAGCTTCAAACCTGCGAATGTCGGGCGCAGTGACAATGTGAAAAAGGACAAGGGTCCTATTCTGACGCTAGTGGGAACCGACAGATGATTAGTCGTGCGGTAGCTGTACATGGTATTTTTCATCCGAGACGAGCAATTCGACAGTTAATTTGCCGTGCAGAGATCGTACCTGGTATTTTTCATCCAAGAGGATCATACAACTTGCCATTGAAGGAAGCCATGCGTGTTTGGTGAAGAAGACAGTAGGAAAGTAGAGATTCAGATGACAGAGCATCTCTGGAACCTCAGCCTGTTTCTCATTATTGAATCACAAGTACTATTTATTTCATGTTATTTATTTTTCATAAATACAATCACTCTTATTATTAATCTCCTGACTAAGATTTACAAAATAACCATAGCTTGCTTCAAGCCGACAATCTCCGTGGGATCGACCCTTACTCACGTAAGGTATTACTTGGACGACCCAGTGCACTTGCTGGTTAGTTATGTGGAGTTGTGAAAAGTGTAATCACAATTTCGTGCACCAAGTTTTTGGCGCCGTTGCCAGGGATTGTTCGAGTTTGGACAACTGACGGTTTATTTTGTTGCTTAGATTTGGAAAAAATTATCCTTTTGGTTTAGAGTCACTAAAATTGAGTCTTCTATTATTGTTTTTGGTTAAAATTTTAAAATCCTTATTTTATTTTTCTAAATTATTTTCGAAAATTTTTAAAACCAATAACTTCATAATTTAGTCTTCTGTTTGAGTTTTGTTTCATATTTTAAATTTGGTGTCAATTGCATGATTTTATTTTTCTTTCAAATTTTCGAATTATATGTTCTTAGTTCTTTATTGATCTTCAAATTGTTCTTGATAATTTTCCTTATTTGATCTTTAAAATTTCTTGTTTGGTGTTTGTTGCTGTTTATCTTATACATTTTCGAATTATTAGTGTCCAAAATATAAAAATTTTTAAGTTTGGTGTCCTTTGTGTTTCTATTTTCTTAAAAATTTTTAAAATTTGTTCTTGGTGTTCATCTTGATCTTCAAAGTGTTCTTGGTGTTCATCTTGACATTCAAAGTTTTTTTGTTTGTTTTCTTTGTTTTGATCTAAACATTCTAAGTTTGGTGTCATTTTATTGTTTTTCTCTTTCCTCATTAAATTCAAAAATATCTTTTCTCTTTATTTAATTGAATGTTCAAAAATTTCATTTAAAAATTCAGATTTTTATTTTAAAATTTTTATTTTATCTTATCTTAGTTTTAAAATTTCAAAATCTTATCTTATCTTATTTCAAATTCAAATTTAAATTTTAAAACTTTTTTATTTAAAAATAATAATAATAATAATAATAATAATAATTTATTTTACAATCCACATCATCTCCCTTTCTCCACCATGGACCTAAGTGGAAATGAACAGTCCAGAAGGACTCTGGGGTCATATGCTAACCCCACTACTGCTGCATATGGGAGTAGTATCTGTATACCCCCCATAAGAGCCAGCAGTTTTGAGCTAAACCCTCATCTCATTATCATGGTGCAGCAAAATTGCTAGTATTCCGGTCTTCCACAGGAAGAAACTACTGAGTTTCTGGCATAGTTCTTATAAATTACTGACACAGTACGTGATAAGGAAGTAGATTAGGATGCCTACAGATTATTACTGTTTCCATTTGCTATAAAAGATCAAGCTAAGAGGTGGTTAAATAACCAACCCACAGCAAGCATAAGAACATGGAAACAGCTATCAGACAAATTCCAGAATCAATATTTCCCTCCAAAAAGGATGACACAGCTAAGGCTGGACATCCAAGGCTTTAAACAAGAGGATAATAAATCTCTTTATAATGCCTGGGAGAGGTACAGAGGGATGCTAAGGAAATGCCCCTCTGAAATATTTTCAGATTGGGTGCAGTTAGACATCTTCTACTACAGGCTTACAAAAAAGGCCCAGATATCTCTAGACTACTCAGCTGGTGGATCTATACACATGAGAAAGACAATTGAAGAGGCTCAAGAACTTATTGATACAGTTGCTAGAAATCAATATCTTTACTTAAGTAGTGGGACCTCCATGAAAGAAGAAGCTAAAGCAGTATCCACTGAACTTAGTCCTCAAGAACAAGTTCTTGAACTCAATCAGCAATTGCTTATTATAACAAAACAGTTCGCAGAATTCAAAGAGATGCTCCAAGATACTAAAAATGCTAACAAGAATATGGAAGCACAATTAGATCAGACAAGACAGCAGCTACCTAACCAGATAACAGAAGAATATCAAGCTGTTCAATTAAGGAGTGGGAAGACATTGAATGTCTCAACTCAAAGCAGCAGAAAGCCAAGAAAGGAACAACTGACAGAGGATAACCAACCCACTGCCCAAAATCCATCTGAGGACAATAAGAGCCCAGAGAGGAATGATTCTGGCGTTCAAACACCAGAACAGGGTGGAAAAGTGGCGTTAAACGCCCAAGGGATGGCCAATTCTGGCATCTAAATGCCAGAAAAGGGTGCCAATCTGGCGTTAAACGCCCATGTAGCACCCAATTATGGCGTTCGAACGCCAATAAGGGGTCAGACACCTGCAAGTGTTGATAATAACCCCCTTAGGCAGGCTTCTCCAACCACTTCTGTAGGAAATAAACCTGCAGCAACTAAGTTTGAAGAATACAAAGCCAAGATGTCTTATCCTCAGAAACTCCGCCAAGCGGAACAGGATAAACAATTTTCCCGCTTTGCAGACTATCTCAGGACTCTTGAAATAAAGATTTCGTTTGCAGAGGCACTTGAGCAAATACCCTCTTATGCTAAGTTCATGAAAGAAATCTTAAGTCATAAGAAGGATTGGAGAGAAACTAAAAAAGTTTTCCTCACTGAAGAATGCAGTGTAGTCATTCTGAAAAGCTTACCAGAAAAGCTTAAAGATCCCGGAAGTTTTATGATACCATGCACATTAGAGGACGCTTGTACCAAGACAGCTCTATGTGACCTTGGGGCAAGTATCAACCTAATACCAGTATCCACTATCAAAAATCTTGGTTTGACTGATGAAGTTAAACCAACCCGGATATACCTCCAACTTGCTGATGGCTCCATTAAAATCCCATCAGGCATAATTGAGGACATGATTCACAACTAGAAAATGGATTAATACAGAGAGATTTATAGACGGATTTAGTCTTTATTACAGATGGATTTTTGGTTACCGATGAAATTACCGATGGATTTTGTCCCTCTGTAAAAGCCCCGTCGGAAATTATTTACCAACGGATTTTCCCTCTATAAATTTTCTATCCATTTTCCAAAGGCGACGAACTTTTCTACGGATTTTTCGTCTGTAATTACAGACAGATTTTCAGACGGATTTTCCGTCTGTAATTATAGACGGATTTTCTGACAGATTTTCTGTCTGTAATTTGAACTTTGAAAAATCATCCCACATTCTGATTAGAGATAGAAAATCCGTCTGTAAATCCGTCACTAAGGTAAAATAGAATTTTTTTATTTTTCTAATTGCAAAATAAACTTGTTTTCATACAAAATAAATATAAAAAAACTCAACTCAACTCATATAAATTATATATTATTTTTTCCTTCTTTGAGATATATGAAAAATAGATTATCTATATAATATTTCTTTGCATATAACTCTACTTATTCAATAATATACAGTTATACATCCATATGGAGTGAAAATTACATCCATGTCTCACAAAAATTAGTAGAGTAGCATCCTTAGAATTTTCTAAAATTTCTTGAACAATGCAAGCTAAGCTAGAGACCACTCATATGGTAAGTGTAGAACTTTATGGCAGCTATGTACACTTTCTTATGGCTACTATGTACACTCTATTGATTCTACAATGTACACTCTATTGAAGCTGCAATGGCCACAACAGCAGCAGCTATGCCTGCCACGGATACTGCAGCATGCAACTGAGCATTATGAGTCGTAATTTCCTGCTTTTTCCTCTCCTTTTGATCCTCCAGCCATCTTCCCATTGTCCTTCCTCTCAGCAAACTCCTGTAAAGCGAGTATGCAAAAGTTTACAAGAAGAATAACAAAGAAAAAGAGTAATGAATGATTGAGCTTTTATTTTTAGTATATAATCATGAGGTTGAGTGTAATGTACCCCATTTCTAAACAAGTTTTGACTGGAAAGAAATTCTGGATTGATTGCTTGATGGGGGTAAAAATAAGTCCTGCACATAGTGATTGACTGTTCCAAATGACATGTGAAGTCAAAAGAAACAATTAACGTATATCTTGATCTTTTTTCAAGAATATATTTGAGCACTACAACAGATGTGGAGAAAAAGATCAACACAGTTTCTCAATGATTTATATGATTTGTATGACATCACAGTGCAGATTTGAAATTAGCTACCTATATGCACTGATCAGAACTCAACAATTTCTGTGTCCCCGTGAGAGCAATATATATGAAAAGTTGAATCCTATTGTAGCAACATGAGAGGAAATTGAAATAAATACTGTTGCTTGAAATGGAGACAAATTCAGATATAGAACTTGTCATTCACCTGGATTCTTGGAGAAATTCAGTTCAATAGTTTCACAAGATAAGATGCGAGCAGAAACCAGCTAAATTTTTTGCTGGAACTGTAGGAACCTGAGGTAGCGATCGATCAAGAATAAGTAAAAGCTTGTAAGAAACACACAGAAAGAAGAAAATCCTACATGTAGTACATAAAAGACTACGAAAACTATGTATAGTTGATGAGTGTAGAAAAAAAGTTCATAAAGTTTTTGCCTTATCAAAGGTAAGTTAGTGGCCCACATGGCTAATCCTGCTAGCAAAGCTACTTCTCCAGCCACATTTGAGATGCCAACTTTATTCCACATGAGCATCTACAATGAAAGCTCTTGCAATGTTAGCCTATATAGTTTATGATTGAAGTTTTGTTATATTGAGATTCTAATTAATGGTTATATTGACATGAGCTTAAATTTTGTTAAGTAAACAAAATTGAAGTCCATGAAATGATCAGATATCCTTCAAAGAATACATCTATAATTACTAAGCTTGGAAATAGCTACTCCAAGATTAGCTGATATCTCACACCAATCTAGCAAGTGTTAACCGCAAATGCAACTAGAACCAGATCAGAAAATACTATATCAGTCTCTATAGAAATTAAATTATGACAACCAAGCTTTTTTATTTAATATGATAATCAACAGTTCTCTCCAAGCTAGCAGAATTGAACTTTAATAGAATAATATAATACTTGCTAGTGAAACCAAAACCTGAAAAATAGAGAATATTATAGCAAATTAACATGTTTAGATAGAGATCTAACACGCTATGAAAATAGGAATAAATAAAGGCATTTCATTATGTGAACTAATAACTTACCAAGGAGTATGCAGAATAAGCAAAATCGGAAGCACCATAGTTCACACCATCAAATACAAAGGCTAATGAATTGATTGGTTATGTGGAAGCAACAAACTATTGGGGCAATAATATAATGAAATTAGCCACAAAATCATATAACGAAGCATTACCAAATCCATTGATAAATGAAATATTGGAAACATAAATTAACCTTGTTGCAGCAGCAGTTACTTTGTCAAAATTTTTCTCAGCAAAGGCACATGCTAGAATTGCCTGTCACCTAACCAAACTTATTATGAGATACTCCTTTCAATTTTCTGTAAATATATATGTGCTTTAAGTTTCTATAATAAGTAACTAATAATAATATATATGTGCTTTAACTAATAACCAAAGAAAATATAATAGAAACAATTAGAAAGGACATTGATCTAAATAAACTTTCAGAAAATTCAGGTTTTAACAAAGCCATAATACTTAATAGTGTTGCTTGATCTATGTATCTTGAACCATCTAATGACATTGATTAAAAGAGAAAAAACACTCATCCTTCCAACCACCACAAAGGACATGATAAACCAAATGTATGGTAAAAGCCACAAGATACTGGCAGCATGTCTAATGTCATGTAGCGATGATGAATAAATAAGCCAAATGTGAAAAGGGGAAATTAGAGAAAATCACTTTAAAATTATGAACACAAAACAAACAAAGGAGCAGATAGCTCACCAAAGGGTATATTCCAAGGTTGTACATGTCCAAAATGTAGACTCGGCCTGCCATTACACAGTCTTTTCAGTGAAAATCCTAAAAGGTAAGAAGTCAGACAACATAAGGAGAAATTTTGGTGGCCATACTATCATAGGCAAAGTCTGTTTCATGGCCATTTCCTTGATGTGCATCAAGATCAATGATCATCACCCTAATGATCATCAATAAGAATAAGACCTGAATTTCGGAGAAGCTAAACAGACAAAACAAGGAAAATGAACAAGGGAAAAGAAAGTTACTTCACCTGCTATGTGAATTATAAAGTTCACTTTCTAAATAGAAAAGAAAATGTATATTGAAATCAATCTCTTACAGACCTCATGTCCAGGAGGACTGATATGATATATGCAGAAGTTGTGAAGCAGCAAAGAAGCTGCCTCTGGACAGAAAAATAATCCTTGGAAACATGACATATCTGCACAAACAGATAAGTGAACAATTAATTCAGCCTTCCGAATAAAATAAAAAGAATGGATTAAAGAATACACATATGCACTCACAATTTAGTGCTAGGTCTGGATAAGTGATCAGAGCTGGTTTCTCAGGATCCCCATACACTATAACAGACACAGAACCACAACCAGTTCGAATGTGATGCTCCTGAAATGATCAATATGATTTGTAACCAAAATACAGGCAAAAAGAAGAAAGAGGCAACAGAACCAAAGTTAGAAAACTGAGGAATGAACAAAAGAACCACCTCCTAAGCAAAGGATATCCTTTATTTTGAGTTATGCAAAGATTCTAAATCAACGTTTTTTTCAAATTGTTTGTTCCCTAACATTTCCCCTTAATAGGACAACCAAACTAACAAGCAACAATACCACATTAACTCAAATAATAAGGACAAGGAAAACAAGAAAGTATAAAATTTCCCACAGGAAAAGAAAAAGCAATCACAGGGACTAGCAAATATAGTTCACTTGTTAATGCATACTTACAGGGACAGATGCAGGTTTACAAACAGTCAGCACGTCTAGTTCTTTTTGGAGAATCGGAACCTCACAAGCCATCACAAACGGTTCATGCCTAAAATCTTTGCGGCATCAGTTTCAAGCTCAATCACTTCTAAACCACAAAAGTAAAACTGCAAAGCTTTCAGTGCAAAGACAAACCTGTGTACGAAATGGCTAATCTTCTGTGATGATTTAACTATGTATAAAATTGATACCCTCTCACCATCAACTTGAACCCTTCCACATTTCACTGCACTAACCTACAACAAGCAACTGCATATACCTTATTTTAATAAGATCATATTTCTCCCTTTTTTCAGCCTAAATTGCTTACTGCCAGAATATTTATTCTAGTTTGTGATTTTGTGTATGAGATAGAGGTACCTTTGATAGTAGAATAAGGGCATCCAAAGTAGTTTTAAGGAGAATAACACTTGATACTAGCACTTGACTCTTTTTAGCATGGTCAACTGACAAGGCCTCGTTTGTAACTTTCTTTGGCTTAAAGCAGAAATGGCATAATACCCTATCTGAATTAAGAGAACCATACAGCTCTGTTATTACAGAGATGTATAAAACTTATCAAACAAGAAGATCATTGGAACTGAAATTTATGAGAGGTGAAGTAGTTTAAGTAACTAAGTTTCAGGCTAGAGCACCGGCGATTAAGAATATCATTGGAACTGAAATTTATAACAAGAAGATCATAAGCACAAATGAACCAATTAACCTTCTTAGATTTAACTACTATAATGACAGCAAAAGAACCACGTTCGACATTATTATATGAGGCTCAAACAATTATCATTTAAACTTCTCTAACTACTTACGAACTGAAGAATCAGAGAATAAGCAACATAAACAAAGAAGCCAAACCTTGCTAGTAACCTTGTTCTTCGGGAACTTTACGGTACCTGCGGTTATCTCCTTCCACCAGTTCCCTTTCTTGTCGAATCCGTAAAACTTCGATTTCCTAAAATCAAATGGAAAAGAGTAATAACAATTAAAAGCACAGATTTATTATAATATTCAAAATAAATGATTAAATGATGATCGAAGATTTCATGAACTGGTAATTATAGTTACCTCAAAAGCAGAACTGTAAAAGGCACAATAGAGCATTGCAGAACTGAAATAAAAAATTGCAACATGCATAAATGATCTAAACAAAAGAAGCATAATTTTGCAAGTAGTAATGAAGAAGCTAAAAGGAAAATTAGCAGTTTCAAAGACAAGTGAAAATTAATAGATAAAAAGCCACAAATTGAGGTACCTTAAAATAGCACTGAAGCCAGTTGGAAATATTTTCTTTGCCTACATCAAGAAAAGAGAAAATAGGTTTACCATTGAAAAATGAGGCACAAGATAAGAGTTGACTTTGTCAAAATAGAAATATTCTTCGCCTATCCGAGTGTCAAAAGCAAAGTGAAATATTGGTCAATCATTATTCTTTACTAACATCTGAAGAAGATGATGAGCATTCCTCATATGAATATCTCTTTTTTCCACTCCTTGATCTTGATCTGTTCCTAGAACTCAAAAGTTGTTCCAAGAACTCTTCCCTTTTCCCTTCAACACTATAGACAACACCATATTATATTGTCTTTCTTCATCTTTACTACCAGCTTTTAGGGCATTTGTTTTGATTGAAGCAGATCTGCATGAAATCTAACCTCCAAGCGAAAGGAACGAAAGGAACGAAAGCAGATCTCCATAAATATGATCAATCACCATTATCAAATCGTAGAACAAGAACAACGAAAGGAACGAAACGCTGAATGAACTAACCTCCAAGCGAAGAAAAATGGAGGGCTTTAGTTTCGGTTAATTAGCGGATTAAAAATCTAACCTCCAAGGGACGATGACGAAGGGAGCAGATGCGACGAGAGCGGCGGCGGAGGGGGCTCATGCGACGCGAGCGGCGGCGGCAGCGGCAAAAGATGCTCGTGCGACAGAGAGAAAAAGTAGCTCGTTGACGGAGAGAGGGAGAAGCTCGTTAGATTTGTGTGGAGTGTGAATGGAGCCGCCGGCTCTGAGCTCGGTAGCACCGCTGGCGAGGGGAGCGGAGGAGAACAGTTTTATATTGCAAAATAAGAAGGAGAGAGGAAGAAACTCGTGCGATGGAGCTCTCACTTGTGTGGGGTGTGGATGAAGCTCGAGAAGATAGGGTTGAGTTAGGGTTATCTCAATTTTTCCGACAAAAATTTTTAAATTACAGACGGATTTTCCGTCTGTAACCATTTTTTTTGGAAAAAAAATTAATATTTTCGACAGAATTATCGACGGATTTTTTTTTCCGTCTGTAATTTATGCTAATTCATTTTTTTTGTTTTCCGACAAAAAAATCCCTCTGAAATTCCTTCTGTATTTCCGTGGGATAAAATTCGTCAAAAATATCCGTCTGTAATAACTAATTTTCTAGTAATGATTGTCAAGGTTGGGCCATTTGCCTTTCCTACTGACTTTGTAGTGTTGGAAATGGAGGAGCACAAGAGTACAACTCTCATTCTAGGAAGACCTTTCCTAGCAACTGGACGAACCCTCATTGACGTCCAAAAAGGGGAGATAACCCTGAGAGTCAATGAGGATGAGTTTAAGTTGAATGCTATCAAAGCTATGCAGCATCCAGACACACCAAAAGACTGCATGAGTGCTGATATTATTGACTCCTTGGTGGAAGAGGTCAATATGACTGAGAGTCTTGAATCAGAGCTAGATGACATTTTTAAAGATGTTCATCCTGATTTAGAGGAATAAGAGAAAACAGAAGAACCTCTGAAAACTCCTCAGGAAGAGGAGAAGCCTCCTAAATCCGAGCTCAAGCCACTACCACCATCTCTGAAATATGCATTTCTGGGAGAAGATGACACTTTTCTAGTAATCATAAGCTCTACCTTAGAGCCACAAGAAGAGAAAGCACTAATTCAGGTGCTAAGAACACACAAGACAGCTCTTGGGTGGTCCATAAGTGATCTTAAGGGCATTAGCCAGCCAGATGCATGCACAAGATCCTATTGGAGGATGATGCCAAGCCAATGGTTCAACCACAGAAGCGGCTGAATCCAGCCATGAAGGAGGTGGTGCAGAAAGAGGTCACTAAGTTACTAGAGGCTGGGATTATTTATCCTATTTCTGATAGCCCCTGGGTAAGCCCTGTCCATGTTGTCCCAAGAAGGGAGGCATGACAGTGGTTCATAATGAAAAAAATGAACTGGTTCCTACAAGAACAGTTACAGGGTGGCGTATGTGTATTGACTACAGAAGACTCAATACAGCCACCAGAAAGGATTATTTTCCTTTACCATTCATAGACTAGATGCTAGAGAGACTAGCAGGTCATGAATACTACTACTTTTTGGATGGCTATTCAGGTTACAACCAAATTGCAGTAGATCCTCAGGACCAAGAGAAAACAGCATTCACATATCCTTCTGGAGTATTTGCCTACAGAAGGATGCCATTTGGTCTGTGCAATGCACCTGCAACCTTCCAGGGGTGCATGCTCTCTATCTTCTCTGATATGGTAGAGAAATTTCTGGAAGTCTTCATGGATGACTTCTCAGATTTGGAGACTCATTCAGCTCCTGTCTTGACCATCTAACACTTGTTCTGAAAAGGTGCCAAGAGACTAACCTAGTTTTATACTGGGAAAAATGTCACTTTATGGTGACTGAAGGAATTGTCCTTGGGCACAAAATTTCAAATAAGGGAATAGAGGTGGATCAAGCTAAGGTAGAGGTAATTGAAAAATTACCACCACCTGCCAATGTTAAAGCAATTAGAAGCTTTCTGGGGCATGCAGGATTCTATAGGAGGTTTATAAAGGATTTTTCAAAAATTGCAAAATCTCTGAGCAATCTGCTAGCTGCTGACACGCCATTTGTATTTGATACAGAGTGTCTGCAGGCGTTTGAAACTCTGAAAGCCAAGCTGGTCACAGCACCAGTCATTTCTGCACCAGACTGGACATTACCATTCAAATTAATGTGTGATGCCAGTGACCACGCCATTGGTACAGTATTGGGACAGAGGCATAACAAGCTTCTGCACGTTATTTACTATGCTAGTCGTGTTTTGAATGACGCACAAAAGAATTACACAACCACAGAAAAGGAGTTGCTTCCAGTGGTTTATGCCATTGACAAGTTCATATATTATTTAGTAGGATCAAAAGTGATTGTGTACACTGACCATGCTGCTCTAAAATATCTCCTCACAAAGCAGGATTCAAAACCCAGACTCATAAGATGGGTGTTGCTTCTGCAAGAGTTTGATATAGAAATAAGAGACAGAAAAGGGACAGAGAACTAAGTAGCTGATCACCTGTCTCGGATAGAACCAGTAGCAAGGGCATCCCTCCCTCCTACTGAGATCTCTGAAACCTTTCCGGATGAGCAACTCGTTGACATTTAGGAATTACCATGCTTTGCAGACATTGCAAACTATAAAGCTGTGAGATTCATACCCAAAGAGTACAGCAAGCAACAAATGAAAAAAATTAATTTTTGATGCAAAGTACTACTTGTGGGATGAACTATATCTCTTTAAGAGGTGTGCAGACGGAGTTATCCGCAGATGTGTGCCTAGAGAAGAGGCACAGAATATCCTATGGCATTGCCATGGATGACAATATGGAGGATACTTTGGAGGTGAGCGAATAGCCACAAAGGTTTTCCAATGTGGTTTCTACTGGCCTACTCTCTATAGAGACTCCCGAGAGTTTGTACGTAACTATGACAGTTGCCAGAGAGCTGGTAATTTGCCTCACGGTCATGCCATGCCTCAGCAAGGGATCCTAGAGATTGAGTTGTTTGATGTATGGGGTATTGACTTCATGGGGCCTTTCCCACCATCATATTCAAACACTTATATTATAGTGGCAGTAGACTATGTATCCAAATGGGTAGAAGCGATTGTAACAGCCACTAATGATACTAAGACAGTGATGAAGTTCCTCTAGAAGCATATTTTCAGAAGGTTCGGTGTCCCTAGGATACTGATCAGTGATGGAGACACTCTTTTCTGCAATAAACAGCTTGATTCTGCTCTGGTCAGATATGGAATTAACCATAAAGTGGCAACTCCATATCATCCACAGGCAAATGGGCTGGCTGAAGTCTCGAATAGAGAACTAAAATGAATCCTGGAATGAACTGTAAGTACCCATAGAAGGAATTGGGCAAGAAGTCTGGATGATGCTCTGTGGGCATACAGAACAACATTCAAGACTCCTATAGGGACCTCTCTATACCAGCTTGTGTATGGCAAAGCCTGTCATCTGCCAGTGGAGCTAGAACACAAAGCCTACTAGGAAACCAGGTCCCTAAACCTTGATGCTAAGGTAGCTGGAGAGAAAAGATTACTCCAGTTGAATGAGTTGGAAGAGTTCAGACTCAATGCTTTCAAAAATGCTAAAATTTATAAAGAGAAAGCAAAAAGATGGCATGACAAAAGGCTGTCTTCTAGAGTCTTTGAGGCAGGACAGAAGGTCCTGCTGTTCAACTCTAGGCTCAGAGAGTCAAACATTATCTTGAAGGCAATGTTGAGCAAGAGTGCTCAAAATTGAGACTAAATTAAAAATCTCAGTAAAGATCTAGCTAAAGACATTAAAGAAGTGCTTATTGGGTGGCAACCCAATCTCATTTATCTATGTTAATTACTTTTTCATTTCATTTTCCATTGTTAGTTCATGTTTTCTTTAGGTTGATGATCATGTGAAGTCATAAAAACAGCTGCAGAATTAAAGCAAAAAAAAATAGCATAAAAAACAGCACACCCTGGAGGACAGGCTTACTAGCGTTTAAACGCCAGTAAGGATAGTAGAATGGGCGTTTAACGCCCATGCAGGCAGCATTCTGGGCGTTCAGAAAAACGCCCAGTAAAGAAGGATTCCTGGCATTTAACGCCAGTCAGGGTATCTGGCTGGGCGTTAAACGCCCAAATAGGCAGACAAGTGGGCGTTAAACGCCAGAATAAATAGCATTCTGGGCGTTTAATGCCAGGATGACACAAGGGAGATAATTTTGTTTCTAATTTGATTTTTTTCAATTTTTTATGTTTTAATTCATAATTTTTTGCGTCAAACATATTTTAAACTTTCATATTTCAATTTCTATTTTCAAAAATTAATAATATTTCCAATTCTTTTTTAATTCTCTTTTTAATTCTTTTCAATTCCTTCCAAAACATTTTCAAAACTTACATATCTTTTCAAATTCTTTTCAAATCTTCTTAATTTTTCTTGTATACAGTAATAAGTTTTCAAAATTAATTGTATCATTCTTCTTCTACTCCCCTCTAACTTATTTTGCTCGAGGACGAGCGAAGCTTTTAAGTTTGGTGTGGAAAAGCTCAGTTTTTTGGTTTCCATAACCACTAATGGCACCTAAGGCCAGAGAAACCTCTAGGAAGAGGAAAGGGAAAGCAGTTGCTTCCAACTCCGAGTCATGAGAGATGGAGAGATTCATCTCAAAAGCCCATCACTAGAAAGAGGATGGAGCAAACAAGAGAGCCCACTCAAGGACCTCAACAAGAGCACTCCATTATCCTCCATAAAATCAAAGAGGACCAAAAGGCCATGAAAGAGGAGCAACAAAGGCAAGGAAGAGATATTGAGGAGCTAAAGCACTCCATGGGATCTTCAAGAAGAAGAACTAGCCGCCATCACTAAGGTGGACCCGTTCTTTAATTTCCTTGTTCTTATTTTTCTGTTTTTCGAATTCTATGCTTTATGTTTTGTCTATGTTTGTGTCTTTATTACATGATTATTAGTGTCTAATTTCTATGTCTTAAAGCTATGAATGTCCTATGAATCCTTCACCTTTCTTAAATAAAAAATGTTTTTATTTGTAAAAGAACAAGAAGTACATGAATTTCAAATTTTATCTTGAAATTAGTTTAATTATTTTGATGTGGTGGCAATTCCTTTTGTTTTCTGAATGAATGCTTGAACAGTGCATATTTTTGAATTTGTTGTTTATGAATATTAAAATTGTTGGCTATTGAAAGAATAATGAAAAAAGATAAATGTTATTGATAATCTGAAAAATCATAAAATTGATTCTTGAAGGAAGAAAATGCAGTGAAAAACACAAAGCTTGCAAAAAAGAAGGGCGAAAATAATAAAAAAAAAGAAAAAGAAAAAGCAAGCAGAAAAAGCCAATAACCCTTTAAACCAAAAGGCAAGGGTAAAGAGGATCCAAGGCTTTGAGCATTAATGGATAGGAGGGCCCAAAGGAATAAAATCCTGGCCTAAGCGGCTAAATCAAGCTGTCCCTAACCATGTGCTTGTGGCGTGAAGGTGTCAAGTGAAAAGCTTGAGACTGAGCGGTTAAAGTCGTGGTCCAAAGCAAAAAAAGTGTGCTTAAGAGCGCTGGGCACCTCTAACTGGGGACTCTAGCAAAGCTGAGTCACAATCTGAAAAGGTTCACCCAATTATGTGTCTGTGGCATTTATGTATCCGGTGGTAATACTGGAAAACAAAATGCTTAGGCTCACGGCCAAGACTCATAAAGTAGCTGTGTTCAAGAATCAACATACTGAACTAAGAAAATCAATAACACTATCTGAATTCTGAGTTCCTATGGATGCCAATAATTCTGAACTTCAAAGGATAAAGTGAGATGCCAAAACTGTTCAGAAGCAAAAAGCTACTAGTCCCGCTCATCTAATTGAAACTAATCTTCATTGATATTTTGAAATTTATTGTATTTTCTCTTCTTTTTATCATAGTTTGTTTTTAGTTGCTTGGGGACAAGCAACAATTTAAGTTTGGTGTTGTGATGAGCGGATAATTTATACCCTTTTTGGCATTGTTTTTACATAGTTTTTAGTATGTTTTGATTACTTTTCATTATATTTTTATTAGTTTTTATTTAAAAATCACATTTCTGAACTTTACTATAAGTTTTTGTCTTTTTCTATAATTTCAGCTATTTTTTTTTGCTGAAATTGAGGGACCTGAGCAAAAATCTGATTCAGAGGCTGAAAAAAAAGTGCAGATGCTGTTGGATTCTGACCCTCCTGAACTCGAAGTGGATTTTCTGGATCTACTAAAGTCCAATTGGAACTCTCTCAATTGTGTTGGAAACTAGACATTCTGGGCTTTCCAGCAATATATAATAGTCCATACTTTGCCCGAGATTTGATGGCCCAAACTGGCGTCCAAATCCAGCCTAAAAATTTCTGGCGTAAAACGCCCAAACTGGCACCAGAATTGGAGTTAAACGCCCAAACTGGCACCAAAGTTGGCGTTTAACTCCAGAAACAGCCTATGCATGAAAAAGCTTCAATGCTCAGCCCAAGTACACACCAAGTGGGCCCCAGAAGTAGATTTCTGCACTATCTGCACTCAGTTATTCATTTTTTGTAACCCTAAGTTACTAGTTTAGTATAAAAACTACTTTTAGAGATTCATTTTGTACCTTTTGACATTTTTACACTTCATATTGTAATCTTGATGGCATGAGTCTCTAAACCTCATAGGTGGGGGTGAGGAGCTCTGCTGTGTTTCAATGGATTAATGCAATTACTACTGTTTTCTATTCAATCACGCTTGATTCTATTCTAAGATACTCACTCGTACTTCAACATGGAGAACATGATGATCCGTGACACTATCATTATCCTCAACCCCATGAATGCGTGCCTGACAACCACTCTGTTCTATCTGAGCTCAACATAGTCATTGGGCGACAGCTTGAGTGCGTATCTCTTGGGTTTCTGATCCACGGACCGAGTCCGGAGGTTAGAACCTTCGTGGTATAGGCTAGAACCAAATGGGCAGCATTCCTGAGATCTGAAAAGTCTAAACCTTATTTGTGGTATTCCGAGTAGGATCTGGGAAGGGATGACTGTGATGAGCTTCAAACCTGCGAATGTTGGGCGCAGTGACAGTGTGAAAAAGGACAAGGGTCCTATTCCGACGCTAGTGGGAACCGACAGATGATTAGCCGTGCGGTAGCTGTACATGGTATTTTTCATCCGAGACGAGCAATCCGTCAGTTAATTAGCCGTGCAGAGATCGTACCTGGTATTTTTCATCCAAGAGGATCATACAACTTGCCATTGAAGCAAGCCATGCGTGTTTGGAGAAGAAGACAGTAGGAAAGCAGAGATTCAGATGACAGAGCATCTCCGGAACCTCAGCCTGTTTCTCATTATTGAATCACAAGTACTATTTATTTCATGTTATTTATTTTTCATAAATACAATCACTCTTATTATTAATCTCCTGACTAAGATTTACAAAATAACCATAGCTTGCTTCAAGCCGACAATCTCCGTGGAATCGACCCTTACTCACGTAAGGTATTATTTGGACGACCCAGTGCACTTGCTGGTTAGTTGTGTGGAGTTGTGAAAAGTGTAATCACAATTTCGTGCACCACTTATGCATGGGAGCGCACATGAGAAATTATTAAGAAGATGTAGTTTCACTCTCCTAGCAGAATAGGATTATAGACTCAGCCACCATCTGCATGTTTGGCAGCGTTTTGTGCTCTGTCAAGCAAAGCAGTGACAACTGACATAAACCTTCAAGGAAGCAGATTTTACTCCCACACTACAAGAAAAATACCCATTCAGGTACACTTAAAAAGTGTAGCCAAAAGTGAAAAAAAATGATGCCTTAGGCTACGGCTACGCTTTTTGGGCTACGGCTACGCTTTTTGGGGTGATTCCTATTCGGCCATTGCCTATTCTCAAAGGCTACGCTTTTCTATACCAAGGGCTACGCTTTTGGCATTTGGGAATAGGCTACGCTTTTCAAGTGATGCTGTCTAGGACCAAAGGCTACGCTTTTCAGCTTTCATTTTTCCAGAATAGGCTACGCTTTTCAACGCTACTACATCACTTGTAAAGCGTAGGCACATTGTATACCATAGCTACTTTTTATAAGCGTAGCCTTAGGTCCCTCTTTTTTTTTTTGTATACTATAGCTACTATATATAAGTGTAGCCTTAGGTCCCTCATTGTTTTGTTTTATTTTCTATATATATATATTCTAATAATTTTTTTTCTAAAACCTAATATTTAGTAATATGATTATATATATAATCCTATTTTTTTTAATTAAATTAGTCAAAAATTATAAAATAAAAATAAATACATAATAATACCATACAATATTCTTTAAATAATAAAAATTATCCTTTAACAAAATATATTTTTAATGAACTAAAAATATTGGGATGATCATAAATGAGTATTCATATATCTCACACTAAATTAAACATACCCATATCAAAATATACATTAGATCACTTAGAATTTACTACTAATAAACTATAAAAAACCAAAATATTGTATCCTACATAAGTATCTTCTAATAAAAGTTATTAATCTTCTGATAGAAGAGAAAAAAACAAATTGATGTCAAATAGAGCACCTAACATTTGCGACTGAATTGAACATATATTGAAGCAAATTCTTGATGAAGACTGGGCGAGCAGAGAGTAGAGCAGCATTGGCAGTGTTTCCAGTTCCAAATGGAGACTCGATCTGAATCATCGGCGGTTACCATTCATGGAATGCATCAGATGCAACTGGATCTTAATGCTCAATCTGCAGCAAATCAACAATTCATCATCATAATAAATAAATTCAAACAAATTCACTACCAAATTGAGAATCAAATAAACATGCTAATTGTGTACATTCCAAAAATAATGTAGAAGCCATGTCACACCCCTAATTATTGCCTGCATTTATATTACATTACATATATTACTTTTGCAACTCAATCAAACTTAGTTCATTAATAGAGAATTATGTTCGATCGGAATCTTAAATTGGAATGAACAAAATAAAAATGGACATATTAAAGCTGCATCTTCTGGCAATTATTAGAACCAATTGACCAACTCTAACTATGCCAACAATGGCCTCAACCATTAAAATTTGAAGGACTTTAGGCAGTGAATAGCTTTGGTTATAGCTCTCTTCACAGACACAAGAATACTAGTAGCTATGACAATGCAACTAAAAGAAAGAGTCATGCTAATCTCAGCTTTCACAGACATAAGAATACCACATAGAACTGCAACCAGGCACCCAAAATCCAACAACCTCATTGTGCCAACTCCAATACTTCACATCCTTGAGATCTGTTTCATAATCCAAATGATGACACAGTTGAGTTAGACTGAAAAAAAAAGAAAGAAGGTTAGTTCCAATGTGACACTGATCCGAGTAAATCAGCTGAACGTACATTGGCAGTTGGTGTTTAAAATAATATAACTTCCGAGAACATAGAAAAGGATCAACAACTCATTCATATATGGTGTTTTGTAAAATGTAAATTGTAGCATCATATTAAAAGTCATTAGCAAATCTTCTATTTTGCTTTTTAATTGATATCAAAATTTAGGAAACAGAATGACATATAATAAGCATAAGAAGAAAAAATACACTGGGAAAGACCTGCTTATCATGCACATATTTTTACTATTGATTTTAAATTTCAAACAAAATTAGCAAGCTCATATGACCATTGCTACACTTATAAGCAATACTTATCTTCAAGAAATGGGAAAGAGCTGCAATAGGGGACTGAACCGGCTACTTAGAATTTATAAACATGCAAGGGTACAACTCTTGAATCAAATTCCTTCCTGTCGAGTTCTACAATGATCAGAATTTGAAACTAATCGACACTAACTTTTGAAACTAAAATAACTGTTATAACAGATGCTAGTCTAATAGATATAGTGCAGCAAATTGTCAAAATTTGAAACAAATAAACTAACTTATGATTTCTAACTAAAATTCCATTTGATACAAAAAAGTAATTTTGATAGTCGATTTTATATAAGTATCCTTTATTCTTCTAGTGTCACATGCACAAACTAGGGAAAAAGAAAAGAAGAGAAGGGGGGTTGCCTAAAGCCTAATTTGACCAAGAAATTTTATACCAGAATAATAGGTACACCCATGTTACAGTGCAAATTTAAAAAAAGATGAATCAAGTAGTAGTATGCAACATATTATGTCCTTTTATGATGTGCATGCGATGTTTGATCCAAGAGAAAAGGAAAAAAGGAATTTATCAAAGTACTGTGACATGATAGAACATAAAAGAAGTTGAAAGAATTTCCCAAAAAGATGAATCAAAAGAAGTGACTTAAAAATATTTTTACCTTGGATTTGGATTGCCCATAATACTTTCTGGCCATACTTCCTCCATCTGTAGCCATCATCAAGGATATCTATGTCACTTGTTGTCTGAACCACAACCCTTGCTTCTCTCACTGTTCTACTTCCACCTCCTGATATTCTCTCATTTTCCCCTTCAATTTTCCTGCATAATTTATAACAACATTAGACCATGAAATGAACTTTGGGTTATTAACCACATAAAGTAGATAATAATATATAATTAAGATCAGGCTAAAACCAAAAACAGCAACAAAAAATCAGAAGTATTTCTAACAGAGTTGAAATTCTTTGGATAATAATGATAATAATAAAAAGGATGGAACTAAAAATTTACCATCTTTTGGCATCAGGTTCATCATCATCATAATCATCTCCACCTAATTTACACCTCTGAGAGCTTTGTTCAAAATCATCATCCCCAACTGAAATTGAGGAGTTCTCAGGGGTGGCAATAGAATCCATTTGTCCACTACCATGTGTATAAGATTGATGATCAGTCACCTCAGAGTTGTTCATTTGATTGGAGGGAGCAATTGCAAAAGCAGCAGAATTAGAAGAAGATAAAGAGTTTCTCCTAGTATTCTGAGGCTTAGGGTGATTATGAGTACCCTTATAAACAATCTCTGTGATTTGTCCATCCAAGGATCTCTCAACTTTCTTCTTTGTTGGGCAATTCGGGAATGTGCATTTATAGTAACTTCTTGGATTCTCACTACCTTTCACTTGTTTCTGACCATATTTTCTCCAATTGTAACCATCATCTGATCTTCTGCTTAGAGTCTGAGATTGTGGCTGGTAATTGTTGTTGCTGCTGTAATCTGATTGGAACCCATTGTTGTTTTGGTTGGAACAAGTGTTTCAATATTACACACATAACACATTAAATCATTCACCTATTCAAGAAATCAACTTTAGTCTCAGAAAAGAATTACCATAAGAATCAGCAACTGAGGGAAAAATTGTAGTTTTAGTCAAAAGGGGTATAAGTAACTATAATGTCCCCATTTTTATAGATGAATACCTAGATTTCTACAATGGAGATGTCAAATAATCAGGTTTCTACAACTGAGGCATCCTAAACCCAATTCATACCTGAAGTAGAAGATCTTGTGCTTGAAAAAGATGAAAAAGTTGCAGAAGACAAATTAAACTCTCTTTGGGGTTATTGCTGAGAAGCACCTAAGATAATATTTATTCTGATGAGGACACCATAAAACTAGAAAGGAATCAGAAATTTCCTTAACAAAGTCCACAAACTCTTTGTATCACTTCTGTACAAAACAAGAATTGTTATTATTAATATTATTAATTTCTTATACTATGTTCTGTATTAATTATTAATTTAAAAGGCTTTTAAATATATCAGTATATCAATATTTTAATAAATTTTAATTATTAATTTTAATTATATATATTATAGCTTAAATAACATAGTCTTTTTATATTTATTGGTATTTACAAGGTTATTGCCTTTGTTGAAGGCTCACCTGATATGGCTACATAAACAGGATTGTATATGATTTGTTTTCATGTTAATCAGATTTCTTTCTTTCAATTCAATTTACAATTCAGCTTACCTTTCTTCTTCCTCTTCTACTTCTTCTCTACTCCTTGTCTTCTTTTCATTCTTTACATTCTTCACACCATTTCTATTTCTGGCTAACCAAGAAACCGTTTAAACTGCAAGAACTCTGTTAGAAACAGGAAGCTGAAAATAGGAAGCTGAAAACAGAGAAACAGAAGCCAACTTATTCATTGAAAAATCACAGAAACAAAAGCTTATTAACGCTGCATTTGGATTCAGTTTCAGAAACAAAAATACAGAGAAAATAGACAAGCTAAATCACAGTTCACAAACCCTAAAATACCACACATATTCATCAACAACAGCATGCATGTTATCAAATTACAGTTCACAAACCCATATTTCAGAGATTAAAAGCCCCAAATTAAAACCCCTAAAATAGGAACCCTAAGCCACTGATCAATTTCAGAAGCAAATAGAAATCAATACATATCTATTCAATGATGTGAGCACAGCGAAGACGATGATGAGAAGCACGGAGATGACGATGGTGAGAGCGGCGCAGCGACGATGGTGAAGGCCGCACAACGACGATGGTGAGGCGGCACAGCGACGATTAGTGCAAGCGATGGCGAAGAGGAGTGACGACGGTCAACATGGAGAGTTGTGCAGGTGAGTCGTGAGTGGGAGGCGACGACTCTCAATAGCGAGAGTGAGAGGGTTTCCGCTTGTAATGAGAGGGTCAATGGCGAGAGTGAGAGGGTCAATGGCGAGACCGAGAGTGAGAAGGTCAATGGTGAGAGTGAAGAGAGTGAGTGGGGGGCGACGATGGTGAGCTATCGAGGGTGACTGAGCTATCGAGGGTTTACAAGGATGAAGGTGACTGAGCTATCGAAGGTGACTGAGACTCAAGAAGTTTGCTAAGTTTTACTAAGTGTTAAGGTGATCAGTTTGCTTTTAAGAAAAACAAGGAAAAAAATTACTAAGTGTTAAGTTTTTGGCTCTAGAGACATTAGGCATCACTTTTAAAACGCACCCAAAACTTAATAAATAGGTTATCCTTTAAAAGCGTCTCCTTTGATACGAAAAGTGAACCTATAGATATCAACCTACGGCTACGCTTTATAAGTGATATCTTTAATATCTAAGGCTACGCTTTTTAAATGATGCCGTATTTGTGTATCCTTTTCTCTTATAAAAAGGCAACACGGAGAAAAGCGTAGCCTATTCTATGAATAGGCTACGCTTTTCAAATGTAGTCTAAAAAAAGTGTGGCTGAATGGGTGTTTTTCTTGTAGTGCCAATTTCTTTTCTTGTATATAATAAACCTTCCTGTGACATATTTTGATGATGGCAAGTAGCCACAGGAGACAGATACTCATGCAATTTGAAGTAGAGAGACATGGAGACTAGTGTAGGTTTAGTCACAAAATCTCATCGATGTTATGACTATTTACCAGACACTTCTAAAGCCTAAATTGTTATGAGAGCAGGACTTGAATGTCTTAACATGTTTTGAAATAGCATAGCAGCATATATAGCTGAATGAATAGGTAAATTTTGATAGTATAAATTATGATGGCAACTGATAGTATAAAGCAAAAAAGAGGGTTCTATAAGCAATTTACCAAGCGTAACCTTGCTTCTGGAAAGGTGGTGCCTCCTACAATGTGAAGGGAGGTACCTCGAGTCAATTTTCTGACAGCTGTATTTCTCGCCTGTAATTGTCTATAGACATTAGTGTCCCAACGTCTCATCAATTCACCAAGAACTTCTGGTGGAATCCAATATGGACGGGCACCTTTTTTGCAAATGGCAGCCCTAAACCTCCAAACTTGATAGATATCATCCTCTTCCGTGTCAAGAATGTCAAAGAATTTCTATTTTAATAAAAAGAAATTTTATTAAAATGTTGTTTAATAGATTGCATAATATAAATGACATTATTTTTGGGGGGGAAAAACATGGAAGTGGAACCCAACACCCAGGTGGCTTAAACTGAATCCCCATGCAGTCCACCTCTCTTTTCTTTGACCAATTATATCAACTATGTTAGCTAATTTTTAGGTGCAATGATTTGGTTAAGAATGATGGTGAGGACTAAACAAAAAATTATATATAGATCTCTCATACATTTGAACTAAAGTAGCCAGCAAGATATATATATATATATATATATCAGATGGTATAGTATATAATATGGCATTGAAATTCTAAACAACAAGATCCGAGGTAAAAATGTATCAACAACAAATTAGTCCTATATCACGTCTAAATTAAACAGATTATGACATTAGTAATTAATTAATGAGATTAGCATGTGCAATGAAAACATGCAGGTCTTTATAAACTCAGCCATATAATTTTATTGAGTTAATTACTATAATATAGTAATTAAAATTTACCCTCCACTCTGTCCACCATATTTTTCGAGTATCATCATCTGCCTCATCAAAACTCAGCCAAGGCTTGTTGTAGTTTTTCTTAAAAACATGAGAAATACGCTTCAAGCCAGGCTTAGGTGGGTGCCAACTACATCAAAAACCAAAAAAATAATAAAGACATATTACTTAGTAAAAATGAGACATGCTATTCATAAAATTTAAATCAAATAACAAACCATTTGATACCATCATATCTAAGCTTGGGAGCACTTGTGCTAGAGTTACCAGTAGCAGCGAAAGTTCCTTGACACTGAGTATCTTGGGTACCATTAGATGTCGTTTGTCTTTTCCCACAAGATCCTGCTCGACTGGGAGCTACAATAGCTGGATCACTCTGCACACCATGTGAGGCAGTGTTGGAAGGTTCATTCGCTTATTGGGTGCATTATCTTGGCACACCCGGAGTAGGCATCATGTGTATCTGAGGCTCCTGACGAGAGGGAGTAGTAGTAGCAATAGGTGGCGGTCTCCCATTGGTCGGAGCAGTCGTGCCTGATGATGACCCAACAAGAGTGTATGGATCCGCATGCAAGTCAAGGGGGTGACCGGTAGAAAGCCTAGGCCTCCCCTTTCGGCCTCGGCCTCAGCCTTGGCCTCGGCCATGGCCATGACCACGGTCGCGATCTCCGTCTCTACCAACCATATTTATTCCAACTTTTCAAATTTTTTGATGTGGGGGCTACTTCTCAATACTGTATTAAAAGGTAAAACAGAAAATTAAAGAAAAGCATTAGATGCCAGATGAACTTGTATATGTGGTATGCGAAATTGTTACTCAGGTTGTGAATTGTTGTTCGAAATTGATTCCCTGGCAATGGCACCAAAAACGGATGCACAGAACCATGGTCTAAACATATCTTCACAACTTCGCATAACTAACCAGCAAGTGCACTGGGTCGTCCAAGTAAAAAACCTTACGTGAGTAAGGGTCGAATCCCACGGAAATTGTTGGTATGAAGCAAGCTATGGTCACCTTGTAAATCTCAGTCAGGCAGATATAAAATAGTAATGGGGTTTTCGAAAATAAGTAATAAAAGAAGGATAGAAATACTTATGTAAATCATTGGTGAGAATTTCAGATAAGCGTATGGAGATGCAATCGTTCCTCTGAACCTCTGCTTTTCTGCTGTCTTCATCCAATCAGTCTTACTCCTTTCTATGGTTGGCTTTATGTAAGGATGTCACCGGTGCCACTGGCTACTTTCAATCCTCTCAGGAAAATGGTCCAAATGCTCTGTCACAGCACGGCTAATCATCTGGAGGCATCACCCTTGTCGTTGGTTGCATCCTATTCCTCTCTGTGAAAATGGTCCGATGCGCTGTCACTGCATGGCTAATCATCTTGGACGTTCTCGATCATACTGGAATAGAATTTACTATCCTTTTGCGTCTGTCACTACGCCCAGCACTAAAGATTCAGGTTGAAGTGCGAATGAATATCTTAGAAGCGAAATAAGATGAATTGAATAGAAAGCAGTAGTACTTTGCATTAATCTTTGAGGAACAGCAGAGCTCCACACCTTAATCTATGGAGTGCAGAAACTCTACCGTTTGAAAATACATAAGTGAAAGGTCCAGGCATGGCCGAATGGCCAGCCCCTCTGATCTAAGAACCAGGCGTCCAAAGATGTCTAATACAATAGTAAAAGGTCCTATTTATAATAAACTAGCTACTAGGGTTTACAGAAGTATGTAATTGATGCATAAATCCACTTCTGGGGCCCACTTGGTGTGTGCTTGGGCTGAGCTTGAAGTATACACGTGGAGAGGTCATTCTTGGAGTTGAACGCCAGCTTTTGTGCCAGTTTGGGTGTTGAACTCCACTTTGCAACTTGTTTCTGGCGCTGGACGCCAGAATTGGGCAGAGAGCTGGCGTTGAATGCCAGTTTGCGTCGTCTAAACTCGGGCAAAGTATGGATTATTATATATTTCTGGAAAGCCCTGGATGTCTACTTTCCAACGCAATTGAAAGCGCTCCATTTTGAGTTCTGTAGCTCCAGAAAAAGTGCAGAGAGGTCAGAATCCAACAGCATCAGCAGTCCTTCTTCAACCTCTGAATCTGATTTTTGCTCAAGTCCCTCAATTTCAGCCAGAAAATACTTGAAATTACAGAAAAACACACAAACTCATAGTAAAGTCAAGAAATGTGAATTTAACATAAAAACTAATGAAAACATCCCTAAAAGTAACTAGATTCTACTAAAAACGTACTAAAAACAATGCCAAAAAGCGTATAAATTATCCGCTCATCACAACACCAAACTTAAATTGTTGCTTGTCCCCAAGCAACTGAAAATCAAATAGGATAAAAAGAAGAGAATATACTATAAATTTCAAACTATCAATGAAACATAGCTCCAATCAGATGAGCGGGACTTGTAGCTTTTTGCCTCTTGAATAGTTTTGGCATCTCACTTTATCCATTGAAGTTCAGAATGATTGGCTTCTATAGGAACTCAGAGTTTAGATAGTGTTATTGACTCTCCTAGTTCAGTATGATGATTCTTGAACACAACTATTTTATGAGTCTTGGCCGTGGCCCTAAGCACTTTGTTTTCCAGTATTACCACCGGATACATAAATGTCACAGACACATAATTGGGTGAACCTTTTCAGATTGTGACTCAGCTTTGCTAAAGTCCCCAATTAGAGGTGTCCAGGGTTCTTAAGCACACTCCTTTTTTTGCTTTGGACCTTGACTTTAACCGCTCAGTCTCAAGTTTTCACTTGACACCTACACGCCACAAGCACATGGTTAGGGACAGCTTGGTTTAGCCGCTTAGGCCAGGATTTTATTCCTTTGGGCCCTCCTATCCACTGATGCTCAAAGCCTTGGGCTCCTTTTTATTACCCTTGCCTTTTGGTTTTAAGGGTTATTGGCTTTTTGCTCTTGCCTCTTGGTTTTAAGAGCTTTTGGCTTTTTCTGCTTGCTTTTTCTTTTTATTTCTATTTTTTTTTCTGCAAGCTTTGTTCTTTGCTGCTTTTTCTTGCTTCAAAAATTATTTTTATGATTTTTCAGATTATCAAATAACATGTCTCCTAGTCATCATTCTTTCAAGAGCCAACATATTTAACATTCTTAAACAACAACTTCAAAAGACATATGCACTGTTCAAGCATTCATTCAGAAAACAAGAAGTATTGTCACCACATCAATATAATTAAACTAAGTTCAAGGATAAATTCGAAACTCATGTACTTATTGTTCTTTTGAATTAAAACATTTTTCATTTAAGAGAGGTGATGGATTCATAGGACATTCATAACTTTAAGACATAGTTATTAAATACTAATGATCATGTAATGAAGACACAAACATAGATAAGCACTTAGCATAGAAAATGAAAAACAGAAGAAATAAGAGCAAGGAATGAATCCACCTTAGTGATGGTGGCATTTCCTTCTTGAGGAACCAATGATGTCCTTGAGCTCTTCTATGTCTCTTCCTTGTCTTTGTTGCTCCTCCCTCATTGCTTTTTGATCTTCTCTTATTTCATGAAAGATGATGGAGTGCTCTTGATGTTCCACCCTTATTTGTCCCATGTTGGAACTTAATTCTCCTAGGGAGGTGTTGATTTGCTCCCAATAGTTTTGTGGAGGAAAATGCATTTGAGGCATCTCCGGGATCTCATGGTGATAAGCTTCCTGCGCCTCTTGAGTTTGAAAGGGACCTCAGGGATCACCTTCTTCTTGACCACAACATCATAGAAGTGGTCTTGATGAGCTTTGGAGATGAATCTTTCCATCTCCCATGACTCGGAGGTGGAAGTTTTTGTCTTCCCTTTCCCTTTTCTAGAGGATTCTCCGGTCTTAGGTGCCATCAATGGTAATGGAAAAACAAAAAGCTTATGCTTTTACCACACCAAACTTAGAATATTGCTCGCCCTCGAGCAAGAAAATAAAGAATGAGATGAAGAAGAAGAAGAAGAAAAGATGGAGAAGAGGGGGGAGGTGTGTTTCAGCCAAGAAGAGAAGAGAGGGTTGTGTTGTGTGAAAATGAAGAAGAATGGAATGCTTTATATAGGGATGGGAGGGGGGGTTAAGGTTCGGCCATATGGGTGGGTTTGGGTGGGAAATTGATTTGAATTTTGAAGGTAGGTGGAGTTTATTGGGTAGGTTTATGGGGAAGAGTGGGTGGATGTGAGTGGTGAAGGGTTTTGGGGAAGAGTGTTTATTGGGAATAGAGGATGATTGAGAAGAGAGAAGAGAGTGAGTGGAGGTAGGTGGGGATCCTGTGGGGTCCACAGATCCTGAGGTGTTCAAGGATTTACAACCTTGCACCAAATTAGGCATGTAAAATGCCTTTGCACACAACTCTGGGCGTTCAGCGCTAGGTTGGTGCCCATTTTGGGCGTTCAACGCCCATTTGTTGCCCATTTCTGGCGTTGAACGCCAGAACCATGCTTGTTCTGGGTGTTCAGCGCCAACTCTTCTCCAGGGTGCAATTCTGGCGTTCAGCGCCCAGATGCTGCCCATTTTGGGCGTTCAGCGCCCAGATACTGCCCATTTTGGGCGTTCAGCGCCAGAACCATGCTCTGTTCTGGTGTTGAACGCCAGACAGGTGCTTCCTCCAGGGTGTGATTTTTCTTCCGCTGTTTTTGATTCTGTTTCTAAATTTTTTGTTTATTTTGTGACTCCACATGATCATGAACCTAAGAAAACATGAAAAACAAAAATAAAATTATATAAATAAACATTGGGTTGCCTCCCAACAAGCGCTTCTTTAATGTCAATAGCTTGACAGTGGGCTCTCATGGAGCCTCACAGATGTGCAAAGCTTTATTGAGACCTCCCAACACCAAACTTAGAGTTTGGATATGGGGGTTTGACACCAAACTTAGAGTTTGACTGTAGGGCTTTGGTTGACTCTGCTTTGAGAGAAGCTTTTTCTGCTTCCTCTCCATGGATGCAGAGAGAGATCCTTGAGTTGTAAACACAAGGTTGTCCTTATTTATTTGAAGGATCAATTCTCCTCTGTCCACATCAATCACAGCTCTTGCTGTAGCTAGGAAAGGTCTTCCTAGGATGATGGATTCATCCTCTTCCTTTCCAGTATCCAAGACTATGAAGTCAGTAGGGATGTAAAGGCCTTCAACCTTCACTAACACGTCCTCTACTTGTCCATAAGCCTGTTTTCTTGAATTGTCTGCCATCTCTAATGAGATTTTAGCAGCTTACACCCCATAGATTCCCAGTTTCTCTATTACAGAGAGGGGCATGAGGTTTATCCCTGAACCAAGGTCACACAGAGCCTTAAAGATCATGGTGCCTATGGTACAAGGTATTATGAATTTTCCAGGATCCTGTTTCTTCTGAGGCAATGTCAGTTGATCCAGATCACTTAGTTCATTGGTGAACAAGGGAGGTTCATCTTCCCAAGTCTCAATACCAAATAATTTGGTATTTAGATTCATGATTGCACCAAGGAACTTGGTAGCTTGCTCTTCAGTAACATCCTCATTCTCTTCAGAAGAGGAATACTCATCAGAGCTCATGAATGGCATAAGGAAGTTCAATGGAATCTCTATGGTCTCTAGATGAGTCTCAGATTCCTTAGGTTCCTCAGAGGGAAGCTCCTTATTGATTACTGGACATCCCAGGAGGTCTTCCTCCTTGGGATTCACGTCCTTCTCCTCTCTTGTGGGTTCGGCCATGGTAATTAATTCAATGGCCTTGCACTCTCCTTTTGGATTCTCTTCTGTATTGCTTGGGAGAGTACTAGGAGGGATTTCAGTGATCCTTTTACTCAGCTGGCCTACTTGTGCTTCCAAATTTCTAATGGAAGACCTTGTTTTATTCATGAAACTCACAGTGGCCTTAGATAGATCAGAGACTAAGTTTGCTAAATTAGAAGTATTTTGTTCAGAGTTCTCTGTCTGTTGCTGAGTGGATGATGGAAAAGGCTTGCTATTGCTAAACCTGTTTCTTCCACCATTATTAAAGCCTTGTTGAGGCTTTTGTTGATCCTTCCATGAGAGATTTGGATGATTTCTCCATGATGGATTATAGGTGTTTCCATAAGGTTCACCTAAGTAATTCACCTCTGCTATTGCAGGGTTTTCAGGATCATAGGCCTCTTCTTCAGAAGGTGCCTCTTGAGTACTGTTGGATGCAGCTTGCATTCCATTCAGGCTCTGAGAAATCATATTGACTTGATGAGTCAATATTTTATTCTGAGCCAATATGGCATTCAGAGTATCAATTTCAAGAACTCCCTTCTTCATAGGCGTCCCATTACTCACAGGATTCCTCTCAGAAGTGTACATGAACTGGTTATTAGCAACCATGTCAATGAGTTCTTGAGCTTCTGCAGGCGTTTTCTTTAGGGTAATGGATCCACCTGCAGAAGTATCCAATGACATCTTTGATAGCTCAAATAAACCATCATAGAATATATCCAGGATGGTCCATTCTGAAAGCATGTCAGAAGGACACTTTTTGGTCAGCTGCTTGTATCTTTCCCAAGCTTCATAGAGAGATTCACCTTCTTTCTGTCTGAAGGTCTGGACATCCACTCTAAGCTTGCTCAACTTTTGAGGAGGAAAGAACTTGGCTAAGAAAGCCGTGACCAGCTTATCCCAAGAGTTCAGGCTGTCTTTGGGTTGAGAGTCCAACCACACTCTAGTTCTGTCTCTTACAGCAAAAGGGAAAAGCATGAGCCTATAGACTTCAGGATCTACTCCATTAGTCTTAACAATATCACAGATCTACAAGAATTCAGTTAAGAATTGAAAAGGATCTTCAGATGGAAGTCCATGAAACTTGCAGTTCTGCTGCATCAGAGAAACTAGCTGATGTTTCAGCTCAAAATTGTTTGCTCCAATGGTAGAGATGGAGATGCTTCTTCCATGTAAATTGGAATTTGGTGCAGTAAAGTCACCAAGCATTCTTCTTGCATTATTGTTATTGGGTTCGGCTGCCATCTCCTTTACTTGTTCGAAATTTTCAATAAGGTTGTCTCTGGATTGTTGTAATTTAGCTTCTCTTAGTTTCCTCTTCAGAGTCTTTTCAGGTTCTGGATCAGCTTCAACAAGAATGCCTTTTTCTTTATTCCTGCTCATAAGAAAGAGAAGAGAACAAGAAAAGAAGAGGAATCCTCTATGTCACAGTAAAGAGGTTCCTTAATGTTAGTAAAAAAAAAGAAAAGGAATAGGGGTGAAGAAGAATGAAGAATCCAAACACAAGGGTAAGGATAGGAGCAGTGAATTGAGATGAGGAGATGTTGGTAGATACATAAATAAATAGAATAAGATGGGAGAAGGAGAATTTTCGAAAATAATTTTTGAAAAAGAGTTAGTGATTTTCGAAAATAGTTTTTGAAAAAGGTTAGTAATTTTCGAAAATTAAAATCCAATATTAAAAAGAAGTTTTGAAAAAAAGAGGGAGATATTTTCGAAAATTAGAGAGAGAGAGTTAGTTAGGTAGTTTTAAAAAAGGTAAGAAACAAACAAAAAGTTAGTTAGTTAGTTGAAACAAATTTTGAAAATCAATTTTGAAAAGATAAGAAGATAAGAAGTTAGAAAAGATATTTTGAAATCAAATTTTTGAAAAAGGTAAGATAAGAAGATATTTTTTTGAAAAGATATGATTGAAATTAGTTTTGAAAAAGATTTGATTTTTTTTAAAATCACAATTAATGACTTGATTCACAAGAAATCACAAGATATGATTCTAGAACTTAAAGTTTGAATCATTCTTAACAAGTAAGTAACAAACTTGAAATTTTTTGAATCAAAACATTAATTGATGATGTTATTTTTGAAAATTATGTGATAAAAATAAGAAAAAGATTTTTGAAAAATATTTTTATAATTTTCAAAAATAACTCAGAAAAATGAAAAAGATTTGATTTTTTTGAAAAAGATTTTGAAAAAGATAAGATTTTTGAATTGAAAATTTGATTTGACTCATAAAAACAACTAGATTTTAAAAATTTTTGAAAAAGTCAAATCTAATTTTCGAAAAATTAAGAGAGAAAAAGGGAAAGATATTTTTTTGATTTTTGAATTTTTTTGATGAGAGAGAAAAACATGAAAATTATGCAGTGCATGAGAATTTTAGATCAAAACATGTGATGCATGCAAGAATGCTATGAATGTCAAGATGAACACCAAGAACACTATGAAGATCATGATGAACATCAAGAACATATTTTTGAAAAATTTTTAATGCAAAGAAAACATGCAAGACACCGAACTTAGAAATCTTTGATGCTTAGACATAAAGAATTCAGGAATGCATATGAAAAACAAGAAAAGACACAAAACATGCAAATGCAAAGATCAAACAAGAAGACTTACCAAGAACAACTTGAAGATCATGAAGAACACTATGAATGCATGAATTTTTCGAAAAATGCAAGATGAATATGCAATTGACACCAAACTTATAACATGACACATGACTCAAACAAGAAACACAAAAATTATTTTTTTGATTTTTATGATTTTTTAAATTTTTTTTGAATTTTCTTTAAAATTTTTTTTTTCGAAAATCATTTTGAAAAAGAAAAATAAGGATTCCAAAATTTTTAATATGAATTCCAGGAATCTTATGCTCTTTAGTCTAAAGCTCCAATCAAAGGGTCAGGCATGGCTTAATAGCCAGCCAAGCTTTAGTATGTATCCAGACATGACACGCCTAACATGCCCTATCCAGAAGAATTAGGCATGGTTTTACGGCTAGCCATGCTTCATGAAACACTAGAATTCATTCTTAAAAATTCTGAAGAAAAATATATTTTTGAAAACATTTTTTTTTTCAAAAACAAAGGAAAAAATTTTTTTGAAATATTTTTGAAAAATTTTTGAAAATAAAACAAAAAGAAAATTACCTAATCTGAGCAACAAGATGAACCGTCAGTTGTCCAAACTCAAACAATCTCCGGCAACGGCGCCAAAAACTTGGTATGCGAAATTGTTACTCAGGTTGTGAATTGTTGTTCGAAATTGATTCCCTGGCAACGGCACCAAAAACGGATGCACAGAACCATGGTCTAAACATATCTTCACAACTTCGCATAACTAACCGGCAAGTGCACTGCGTCGTCCAAGTAATAAACCTTACGTGAGTAAGGGTCGAATCCCACGGAGATTGTTGGTATGAAGCAAGCTATGGTCACCTTGTAAATCTTAGTCAGGCAGATATAAAATAGTAATGGGGTTTTCGAAAATAAGTAATAAAATAAGGATAGAAATACTTATGTAAATCATTGGTGAGAATTTCAGATAAGCGTATGGAGATGCAATCGTTCCTCTGAACCTCTACTTTCCTACTGTCTTCATCTAATCAGTCTTACTCCTTTCTATGGCTGGCTTTATGTAAGGATGTCACCGGTGCCACTGGCTACTTTCAATCCTCTCGGGAAAATGGTCCAAATGCTCTGTCACAGCATGGCTAATCGTCTAGAGGCATCACCCTTGTCGTTGGTTGCATCCTATTCCTCTCTGTGAAAATGGTCCGATGCACTGTCACTGCATGGCTAATCATCTTGGAGGTTCTCGATCATACTGGAATAGAATTTACACTCCTTTTGCGTCTGTCACTACGCCCAGCACTCGCGAGTTTTGAGTTCGTCACAGTCATTCAATCCCAGAGTCCTACTCGGAATACCACGGACAAGGTTTAGACTTTCCGGACTCTCATGAATGTTGCCATCAATCTAGCTTATACCATGAAGATTCTGATTAAGAGATCTAAGAGATACTCATTCAATTTAATGTAGAACGGAAGTGGTTGTCAGGCACGCGTTCATAGGGAATGATGATGATTGTCACATTCATCACATTCAGGTTGAAGTGCGAATGAATATCTTAGAAGCGAAATAAGATGAATTGAATAGGAAGTAGTAGTACTTTGCATTAATCTTTGAGGAACAGCAGAGCTCCACACCTTAATCTATGGAGTGCAGAAACTCTACCGTTTGAAAATACATAAGTGAAAGGTCCAGGCATGGCCGAATGGCCAGCCCCTCTGATCTAAGAACCAGGCGTCCAAAGATGTCTAATACAATAGTAAAAGGTCCTATTTATAATAAACTAGCTACTAGGGTTTATAGAAGTAAGTAATTGATGCATAAATCCACTTCCGGGGTCCACTTGGTGTGTGCTTGGGCTGAGCTTGAAGTCTACACATGGAGAGGTCATTCTTGGAGTTGAATGCCAGATTTTGTGCCAGTTTGGGTGTTGAACTCCACTTTGCAACTTGTTTCTGGCGCTGGACGCCAGAATTGGGCAGAGAGCTGGCGTTGAATGCCAGTTTGCGTCGTCTAAACTCGGGCAAAGTATGGATTATTATATATTTCTAGAAAGCCCTGGATGTCTACTTTCCAACGCAATTGAAAGCGCTCCATTTTGAGTTCTGTAGCTCCAGAAAAAGTGCAGAGAGGTCAGAATCCAACAGCATCAGCAGTCCTTCTTCAACCTCTGAATCTGATTTTTGCTCAAGTCCCTCAATTTTAGCCAGAAAATACCTGAAATTACAGAAAAACACACAAACTCATAGTAAAGTCCAGAAATGTGAATTTAACATAAAAACTAATGAAAACATCCCTAAAAGTAACTAGATTCTACTAAAAACATACTAAAAATAATGCCAAAAAGCGTATAAATTATCCGCTCATCAATATGCAGAAAAGAAAAGGCTCAATTAGATGCAAAAAGGAAAAGGATAAAAGAATGTGGACAATTTATATTCAGATACTTACATTAACTAAACTTGTATTTAATAGTTTAAAAGAAAGTATAAAAATACAGCCCTTTTCAATTTTCTTTTTAATTGTTTTTTATTTATGAGAAAGTATAAAAATAGATGCAAATATAAGCAAGAAAAGGACAGGCTTACTATAGCTATGTTCTTCACTCCGGATCCAGATAAAGAGATTGGACCAATTGAGCAACTAGTGAATGAGTCAAGGCCAAAATCATACACTCCAGTGAAAAATTATGCCGATATCTTCTTCCAGTATTACCAGAAAGGAAAAAGAGCAATTGAAGCTTCCAAGATTCAACTATGTGAAGCTGAATAATTTTCCTAATTTAAGTCTTATATATAAAGAACAATGAAACACACAAATTTTGTACCTTCATGGATCTGCGAATTCAAGGTATGTAAAGTTTGATATTCTGGGGTTTGTTTGGAAAGAGTTTTGAGGATGAATGAACAGTTTAGTAGTCCATGTTTAGTAGTCCATGTTAAAGAATTCAAGGATGAATGAACATTTTAAGGATGAATTTAGTAGTCCATGTTAAATGTAAACCCCGATAAATTAGTAGATAATTAATCAATAAATTAGTTTTTAATAAGGAGGATTAGATATGTGACAATTATATCAAATTAGGAAAGATCTCAATGAAACGAGAATGTTGACACTAATTTCGCAGAAATCGGTCCAAGATTAGACCAGATGGGCCAAACCGATTGAACCGGATCCAAACCAGGCCATCGGTCCAACCGGACCAACCTATTAAAAAGAGCCAAGGGCTCTTCTTTCTCTCATTTCCTCAACGAAGCAGCAAGCTTCCCAGGGAAGAGAAGAAAAGAAATATGTTTGCGGTGAATTTCCAACTCCCGTAACTTCTCCGTCCGAGCTCCAATCGCCGCACCGTTTACGGCCACGCGTTCACTGCATTGAGCTCTACGTTTCTACCAGAACAATTTCATAGGTAACTTTCTTTTTCACCTCAGCCTCTTATTTCTCCCAATTTTCGAATTCTGAGAAATAATGTTGAATTTCTTTGATTTCTGATGTTTTATGATCCAATTAGCTTGAAGAAAATGTTCACTCTTGTTTATGTGAAGCTTGGATAAGGTGAGGATACGATAATTTTATTTTAATTTCATTAAATTTGAGCTTTGAGTATTAAATTGGATATATATGTGTTATGAATGTGTATTAGGTTGTGAATAAATAATTAGAGCTTGAAATTGTGAATACTGGAACTTGGAGGAAGCTGATTAGTTGAATTCTGAAGGGCTGCCTTGGTTTTAAATAATTTGCTTTGGTCGTTACGTGAAAATCGGCCAAGGTATGGTTTAGGTTTCTTGCATTTAATATATAATGTTCTGTGAAAACTTAGGCTAGATGACCATAGGATAAGCTGAATTGCAACGGAATGGTATAATGCTTAGTATACTTGATATCTATGATGTGGTTTGATTGTGTAATAGAGATGGTTGTTATGTGGACATTTTAATGAGATATGAGTAATGAGATATGGCTATGTTGATGATTTTATAGGTTACATGCATAGTGGTTAAAGGCTTGATGGTTTTGTTGATGTATATATATAGTATTGATGGTTGATGGTTGATGAATGGTGTAAGTATCGTTGAGCTTTATTATTGACATGTGTTGTTGGATTTGGCAAGGTTAGAAAGGAATGGAATGGAAGTTTTGGAAGGTAAATGAGTTTTAAGAGGTTTTGTAAAGTTGGTTTTTGGCCGAACTTCGGCGAGGTATAACTTGGCATTCGGACCCTCAATTTGTTTCTAACTTATTTTAAAATGAAAATTGGGTTCGTAATGTTTGTGCCACTTGAAGAACGGTTGAAAAATGTTTCAAATTGAATATGTTATGTTGGTTGGAAGATTAAGTTTATAAACTGTCCCTTAACAGGATTTTGTAGCTTTGTTTCCTCAACTCTGCTACTGCATCTGCTTTAGGCTTTTTTTCAAAGAATGTACGCCCACACGTACGTGTGGAGTGAATTTTTAGCGATGCATTAGCGACGAGTCCATGCGTGCGCGTAAGGGGTAAACTAGCATGTCCACGCTTGACATGAAGATTTCACCTACGCGTACGCATGACAAGGGATGCGCGCGTGAGCTGCATTTTTACAATTCCACGCGTACGCGTAAGCCACACGTATGCGTGGCACCTTTTCCAGCAAACATGATTTTAAGGTTTTTAAAATCTATTTCAAATTACAAAACCTCTATTTTCATTCCATTGGTCATAAATAATAGTGTTAAACTTGATAATCAGATGAAGCTAGGAAATGGGGATAACTTGAAGGTGAAGTAAAGTTGAAAAGAGATGAATTGATTATGAGATGTTATGGATAAGTCATATATGATACTTGACTGGAAGTTCTGATGAAAGATTATGTATGAAATTTGGCTTGAATGATTTAATGATATGAGATACGAGATTCCCTGGATAAAGTGCCGTGACTTGCCACTACGTGTACCAGGTTGAAAACTCGAAACTCTGTTGACCCTACGACGTAAGTGTGACCGGGCACTATATAAATTCTCGAGAATGTTACCCTCATTGAGCAATATCGTTTATTTGAGAAAAAGCTATACATAGACTCTTGGGGATGCATGTCGAGGGACAGTCTAAGTTCAATTCAAACTTGTCGGGTTGGCTGGATAACCGACAGATGAGCCTCATCAGCCATAGGACAGGCATGCATCATATGCATATTACTTGAATTACTTGCTTGTGCTTTAATTGGGTGTGCCTATATGTACTTGCCATGTTAAATGTGTATTTGTTCCCTGCAGTATTTGTAACCTTCTTGTGCTTGCCTTTATCTGTGTATTTGTCTATGAAAATGCATGATGCAGTTGGAGGTATGGAGAAATGATAGTATGGGACTTAGATTTAAGGTTAAGTTAGGTTTAAATATTCTTAGAAAATCACCTTTTATGGCTCCTGTTTAATACTTTAAGCTCTATAATCTGAGTGCCGGCGTTCAAGGATTGCCTCTGGCATTTCCAGGACCTTATATATTATGTGTGTGGCACCTTTATCATACTGAGAACCTCCGGTTCTCATTCCATACTATGTTGTTATTTTTCAGATGCAGGTCGAGAGGCATCTCGTTAGGCGTCTGGACTCTTGAAGCGGAGTGGTTAATGGGTAGCTTTGCTGTACAGTGATGTATATATATGTACTTAGTTTTCTCTCCGCATAACTTATTCTTTTTGGGATCCTCTTAGAGGTTTATGGAGAGGCGGGACTGTGTATATGAACTTTTGGGTTTTGGGTATGTATGTATATATGTGTAAATATTCTCCGGCCAGTCTTGACTTCGCGGGCTGAGTTAGGAGCTTGTTATTTTATACATTTGGCACTCTATTCCTACTTCTGTTATCTTATGTTTAATAATTATGATTTTCTTAGTACCTATGTTAACTCATGCCTTGAGCGTTGCGCTTTTATTTCGCGATTTTTATTTCCTCTATTCTTTAAGACTCCTAGCATATTATAATTCTTCTGCTATTATATATATACTCATTTTATTTTAGAGGTCGTAATACCACACCCCCTCTGTTTTACGACTTAAGTGTAAAGCTTAGTGTGGTAGAGTGTTACATTAAAGTATTCCTTCGCACTCCATATTTTATTTTTTATAATTTATTTTTAATTATTAATATTAAATTTATAATTTAAAAAAATATAAAACTAATTTCTTAAATTCAATAAAAAAAATAGCCAAACGAATATAATAGTATCTATTGAATCACTAATATATACTAAAATTAATCAATAATATTATAAAATATATATTAAATATAAAATATATATATTAAAAATAAATTAAACTATAAATATACTTAATTTTATAAGAATACAGCTTATTACTAATGGATAAGAAATTAGGAGGAAAAAAAAACTAATTTCATATTACATGAAGGCTGTGTGCGTAAAATAAAGTTGACTTTAATGATTATAATAAAACTTCTATAATATGCATTGTACAATGATTTGAAGAAGCGAGAATCCATAGCCTAATTTAAAAAAGCATGAATCCATAGCCTAATATTAACACATATTAGTGCTTTGGTAATAACAAATTGTAGTAACAGTAATAACAAGACATTGTATTCATTTAGTTTATTATATAATTTATATTGCAGCATTATAGTACTAATGAACTAAGAAACCAAGATGGATACCAATATTTGTACTTATTTTCCTACACACTCTCTCTATCTATCTCTTCTTTCTTATATAAGCATTTTCTTATGAGATTCCCATTATTCAGTTCCTATCTTCCAAAGCAGCAGTAGTAGTACTAAGTAAGTACCATCACTCCCATTAAATACTTAATTAATCTATAAAGATATGTATTATATTATAATAATAAACAGAACAAGTGATGATAATGGTGTTGAGGAAAGTGAGGGAAAACAGATTGTGAGATTTAGTTTAGGCCAATCAAGTAACACTTGCAATTATTTTGTGAGCACCACTACATTATTACCAGTCTGAGTTGGAGCAGAGGGAAAAGATATAAGGTTTGCATTCACAGACAACATATGTTGTAAGATACACAATAATTTTCGATTTTGCACCATTGGAAGTAGCATATCCAGTATCATCTATTACATCCTATGAGGATCAACACAAATTAAGTCACTTCCATCAATTGCCATAAATCATATCCTAAGGCAAGAGTAAACTATTAATTAATTATCAATTTGAATAGAATAGAAAAAGTGATGAATATATAGCCCTATGGTTAAGGGAAAATAATGCAAGGTTATATGGTTTACCAATTCACCTTTTTGCCTTTTGCACACAGGTCAATAAAGCAAAGTCTTATGCTGATAGAAGTTACACAAATAGTTTCCGTCACTTTCTTGTTTTCACACACAAACACTCTTAGTGTTTGCTAATAATTTTATATTAATAGAATACTGCTTGAATTGAAGCAGCATTGCATCAATCTTATATTTAAATTTGTCAAAAAAATAACTTTAAAAGTTAATGATATTTTCACTTTTTCTTTTTCAATTTTGATCAATTTTAAAGAAGATGAAGTATACAAATATGAGTTTGGCCAAGCACACCAAACAGGAAAGTGATTGAAGCTCAATGCTCATAGTTAGCACTGTTGTTGAATTAGGAGAAATAGGGCCAAAGAAGTATATATTACCCGTTCCACATCACAAAATTCACATCACGTGCAGGAAGAGAATTAGGATTTTGAAACTGCCACACAACCATCAAGGCAACAAAAACTTGTTAATGTTAGCAATTAGGGTTTCGAAGCTGCCACACACAGAGAAAGAAGAGTTCAGAGCTAATAAGCAATAAAGGAGCAAGAATTGAATCAGCAGACAAACCGAAGAAGAAAGAGGGGAAACTGACCCTCGTTGGAGTTCTACTCACCTTGGGTTTGTTGTCAGCTCGTGCAATTAGCTGCCGCGCCGGAGTACTGAGTAAGGCGCCAGAGGCACTGGCCACTGGGTAGGGTTTATAGTTTTCTCGTTGGTGATGAAAGGGGGATTTTGAGAAAAAAGGAGGGAATTGTGTTTTTGAGCTTTGGACGCGAGAAGTGGACGTGGGGCAAGTATTTTTAGTGATAAAAATTGACAGCATATTTGTCGATTTTAATTTAAAAAAAAATCAACACTCTAGCCGTCTATTTTATACATTAAATCTACACCGTTCATTTAATTTTAGAAAGTGATCTAAACCATTTAAATTTATCGACGGCAACTGTTGTCGATATTTTAACTAATAAAATAGACGTTGTTTTCGTCGATTTTAAAATAAACGTATTTTAAACCCCAGATTTGTTGACAGTGTGACGATAGGCTAATGCATCATAATATTTTATCGACGACCTTGTTGTTGATTTTAATATTTTATTTTTAATTATTTTTTTAGCAATATCAATAGCAAGCTGTTGAAAAATATCGACGGCAGAAATAACCGTCAATATTTGGCGTTGAAAAAAAAAAAGTTTTTTCTAGTAGTGTCTGGTATATACACTTAGCATAAATAAAAAAAAATATAGAGTGGTAATACTAGAATTTTTTGTTTATAATAATAAAATTCCTTTCACACGCCTCACAAGTCACATGTAAAATATTAATATCAATTATTAAATAAATAAAATCATTTAAAAATCTTAATCATTGTCTATACGCACTAGTTAGAATTTTTGCAATATATTATATTGATCAATAATAATGTTAGATAATAGTACACATAATATTCTTTGATTTATTATACTAATCAATATTGTTATTGTTATTGAATTTATAAGAGAAGTTAGCGTTATACTTTACAAAATATAAGATTATTATTATTATTATTATTATTATTATTATTATTATTATTATTATTATTATTATTATTATTATTATTATTATTATTTAAACTTTAAAATTGTTTGATAATTGTCTCATAAATATCATTTTTTAAAGAGAAAAACATAAAAATAAACAAAATTTCTATTTTGAGATAATAAAAAAAATGACAGTGAAATTTTTTTTTGATATTTCTGTATTTTATAATTTCAACAAACTCTATATTAGAAGCAAAAAATAAAACCTCTATATAATAACACCATTAACAGTAAATGCAACTTTACTCTTGCAACTAACAAATAGAGTCTGTGTTTCTAAGATTAACTCACGCATCTCAAATAATATAAGGTTAAACATAGCAATCTTATTGTTACATCAAAATAATTTCAAATTTTGATTTTGACTATGGTGTCAACAAGGTAGTGTTTGACTCCTAACTCGAGACAAAAAGAGTGTAGATAAAGGGATGGCAAAACCGTTGCTACGGCTCTTCATTTTGGAGGTACATAGATTTACTTAAATCAACATCTTGAAATTGTGATTCAATTCTAAAATAAATCTACTAAAATTAATGAGAATGTAAAAATGTGGGATAACTATAAATTTGTTATTGATGGATATGTAAATATGAGATTGAGAAAATAGGAGTCTGAAAGAGTTCATATTTTATATCAATGGATATAGATGAAGAATCTATTTTAGTAACAAAAAAACATGCATTCATAAGAATCCTGTATAAGAAAAACAAAAAAAGAAACAACTGCACAAAACAAACTCCATCACTTTGCATAAAGATCTAGTGCTTGTCCTCTTTAGGAGTCTCTTTTGAAGACACCTTGAGTTCCAATTCTTTTGCAGATTTCTGCATTTCTCTAAAAAATTAATTGCATGAATATATTACAATCTGAAAAATTTGTTAAATCTGTGTATAATTGACGGAATAACTAACCATCGCCTATGTCAATGTTGCAATATAAGAAGAAAAATAAAAAAATAAAGATATGCAAGTTTAGGTTTGAGGTTTAGGACAAACATGCTTTAAAGTGCAATTCCAAATAAAAAAACCATCAAATTATTTTCTGCAGATACATAACATACATTTTGACTTACTAATTTAATAACCAAATCAATAATTCTAAGTTTATTTCTAGTAGTACTTATTTAGAGAACAAATGTTGAAGATTATGGGTTCAAATCTTAGAAATAGCCTCTCTACACGAAAGAATAAGGCAACAAATATCTACTCTCCCTAAATCCACCATATCAGAGTCCTATGCACCAAGTTCCCTTTATTTCTAATAGTAGTTGCTTAAAAACCAAGTCAATAAATCAAAGCGAAGTTCATGGTATGTTCCTCGACATATTCTAGATTAGGTGTTTTAGTTGGAAAATAGCATTGATCCAATTTATTTATACTATGATACTTAACAGATTTCAATCTTCGACACTGTTGTTTTTGGTCTTACTACCAATTAAACATGTAGTTTTCCATCAAGAGAAACACTCGGATCAAATATACTTCTCAAAGTGGGAAATCAGTAGCTCTAAAAATAAAAAATGTAATACAGAGAAAGCTCTTTTCCGTTGTATCTAGGGCTAACTACACGAATCAAAACAATACCATTGTACTGTATCATAAACAAGTAACAATCCCTAAAGAGAGAAAAACAAAAAGGTTAAAGGAACGTATTTCTAACACAACCATAGTTAGTCATCCATATGCTAACAATGCTAGTACCATCAAAATCCAAGATCCTTAGCCTTAGGCATAATTACTTAGTGTAATATCCTAACTATCAAATAAAAAATGCTTCCGCTTGCACCACTCTGATAACTCGGGTATTTTAAAACTTAAACTAGGTAACCGCTCAAAAAACCTTTTAAAAATAACATATATCCATACTTACCATGCAAATATCAATACTTACAAAGGATACATATACATATATACATATTATTAATATTTACAAGCATTACATAATAAAAATCCCACCCCTTCAAAAAAAACTTGTAACAATAAAGGCGAGGAAAAAAGTAACTAGTACAACACATCACAACATTTAAACAGAAACGAAATAACTAAGCTCTTTCGAACTTCGTCGTCCATAACCTAAAAAGAAAAGACATGTAGGGGAGTGAGAACATCATCCTCGCTGGTTCTCACTATAGGGTTAGAGAATTACTATAATAGGATATGTAAAAATGAAATTGTTTCTAGAGTACAGTGATTAGTAGCCGCTTTATGATTCTTTTCAAACCAAAGATTTAATATAAAAAATCTGAAACCCTTTTTAAAAGAGAAAAATGTTAATTCTTCAAAAATCCAAAAGTCTTTTTAAAAGTTTTTACTAGACAGTATGAATGACCAACTTGTTCCAGGCATAGGTTCATTAAGTCTATGCTGCACCAGATTAGTTTTTCATACTTTTCTAAAGCAAATACTCAAATCAAACACAGCTTTCGGCCTATCTCATAATCAACTACGGACCTAGGCCAAAACAAATCAATCCACAGCAGATTCACCACAAATTCAACCAATTTCAATCACAAACACAAGTAAGAAGGTTCAAACACAAACAAGCAGTTACATCAAATAGAGCAATTAGCAATTAAACATAATTATTCACATAGACAAACCAATTACAATATGCATACCTAAACAATGTCACATAGATGCATATGATAAATGTCTGCCCTATGGCTGATGTGTCTCATCTGTCAGTTATCAAGACAACCCAACAAGTCTGGCTGCTAAACCCTGGACTGTCCCCCAACGCGCATCCCCAAGAGTCTATGCATAGCTTTTTTTCTCATATTTATAAATTGCTCAATAGGGGTCAACCTTTGGTGCACGAAATTGTGATCATCAACAATGGCGCCAAAGACTTGGTGCTCTCAAACGTGAATCACACTTTGTCACAACTTCGCACAACTAACTAGGAAGTGCACTGGGTCGTCCAACTAATAAACCTTACGTGAGTAAGGGTCGATCCCACGGAGATTGTCGGCCTGAAGCAAGCTATGGTCACCTTGTAAATCTCAGTCAGGCGGATTCAAATGGTTTTAGAGATTTGATAATTAAAAGATAATTATAACGTAAAATAAAGATAGAGATACTTATGTAATTCATTGGTGAGAATTTCAGATAAGCGTATAGAGATGCTTTTGTTCCTCCTGAACCTCTGCTTTCCTGCTGTCTTCATCCAATCCTTCATACTCCTTTCCATGGCAAGCTGTATGTAGGGCATCACCGTTGTCAATGGCTACATCCCATCCTCTCTGTGAAAATGGTCCAATGCGCTGTCATTGCATGGATAATCATCTGTCGGTTCTCGATCATACTGGAATAGGATTTACTATCCTTTTGCGTCTGTCACTACGCCTAGCACTCGCGAGTTTGAAGCTCGTCACAGCCATCCCTTCCCAGATCCTACTCGGAATACCACAGACAAGGTTTAAACTTTCTGGATCTCGGGAATGGCCATCCATGGGTTCTAACTTATACCACGAAGACTCGAATATATCGGACTCGGTCCCCTGTATTAGATATCTAAGAGATACTCATTCTATCTCATCTTCATGTAGAACGGAAGTGGTTGTCAGGCACGCGTTTATAGGTGAGAATGGTGATGAGCGTCACATAATCATCACATTCATCATATTCTTGGGTATGAATGAACATCTTAGAATAGGAATAAGCTTGAATTGAATAGAAAAACAGTAGTACTTTGCATTAATTCATGAGGAACAGCAGAGCTCCACACCTTAATCTATGGTGTGTAGAAATTCTAACGTTGAAAATACATAAGAACAAGGTCCAGGCATGGCCGAATGGCCAACCCCCAAAACGTGATCAAAGGATCAAAAGACAATCCAAAGATGTAAATACAATAGTAAAAAGTTCTATTTATACTAAACTAGTTACTAGGGTTTACAGAAATAAGTAAATGATGCAGAAATCTACTTTCGGGGCCCACTTGGTGTGTGCTTGGGCTGAGCATTGAAGCTTTCACGTGTAGAGGCTTCTCTTGGAGTTGAACGCCAGTTTGTAACCAGTTTCTGGCGTTTAACTCCACTTTGCAACCTGTTTCTGGCGTTTAACTCCAGAATGCAACATAGAACTGGCGTTGAATGCCAGTTTTCATCGTCTAAACTCAGAAAAAGTATGAGATATTATATATTGATGGAAAGCCCTGGATGTCTACTTTCCAACGCAATTGAGAGCGCGCCATTTGGAGTTCTATAACTCCAGAAAATCCACTTTAAGTGCAGGGAGGTCAGAATCCAACAGCATCTGCAGTCCTTCCTCAACCTCTGAATCTGATTTTTGCTCAAGTCCCTCAATTTCATCCAGAAAATACCTGAAATCACAGAAAAACACACAAACTCATAGTAAAGTCCAGAAATGTGATTTTTATTTAAAAACTAATAAAAATATACTAAAAACTAACTAAATCATACTGAAAACCATGTAAAAACAATGCAAAAAAGCGTATAAATTATCTGCTCATCAACCTTCCTAGGAATTTAGAGTGTCCGGTCACATCTTCCGTCGTAGGGTCAACAGAATATCGAATCTCGACCTGGAACACATGGTAGCAAGCCACGTTATTTTACCCAGGAAAACTCGTGTCTCAGATAAAAGAAGTGCAAAAGCCACATATTCATTTATTCATCATCATTTCCGCACTTCATTAACAATTCATATCAAATCAATCATCATTCAAGCCATAAGTCACTTTTTTCTCAAATCTTTACTTGAAAACCAAAATCAATCCTGTAACGACCCACATTTTTTAAAATATAAATATAAATAAGTTAAAATTTATTTTTATGAATTAGAGTTCCTTATTTTTAGAAATTACTTTATTAAAAGAAATTGAATTAATTTTATAATTCTTTAAATTTAATCAAATTCATATTCTTATACATATATTTTATTATGAAATATTTTACATAGTTAAAACTTTAATTCTAGTAATTCAAAAGTAATAAAAAAATTATATGTATATTTTAATTTAAGTAATTGATATTTTTAATTAAAAAATAGAGTTTAGTTAATATTATTATTATCAAGTTCTAAATCCGCGGATATGAGTAAATATCGATACTCTTTGGTAAGCTTAGCTTTGCTAATGCTTCATCAAATATCTTTTATTCTTAAAGTTACTGATGTCATTTATATTAGTAACTTATATATTTAACCCTAGAATAATTTGGACAAAAAATTACTCATATATTATTAGTTCTCGATTTATCATTATTATTGTTATTATTATTACTAATATTATTATTATATTATCCTTATTATTATATATTATTATTACCCTCAGTACTTTCCTTTTGGCCGAAGCCATTGAGGAAATAAAAGAAAGAAAGCCAAATATGGCTTAATGAATACATATATATATATATATATCAACGTGACACATCATTTGTTTTACTAATCCCCATCATCATTTTTACTTCGATCATTCTTATGGTCACCGAATGGAAATTAAGAAGGCAAGAGAGAAACCAAGTGAGAGAGTGACCGAAACAGAGAGAGAACCTGTTACGGCCTGGCCCAAATTGTTTGTGGGTTGGTTCGACCCAAGCATCACCCGACCTGAACAGCCAGGAGCGAGGCGCTCAGTCGCCGATCCGGACACGCGTCCCTGACAGTTTTGCTACAACTGTGCGAAGGAAGCATCGAGGAAGGTGGGCCTGTCCTTGATGGGCCCACCTCTGACACAGTATATATGCAGAAGGTCCTACCCTTCTCCCAAGGTACATCACATACCATTCACCCCTTTTTCACCTGCACACTTTGCTTACGAGAACGTCGGAGTGTCTTTGCAGGTAGCACCCCCCTCCTCATACGAAGTGCTCGGGGCGTCGTCTACTCCAGCCCGGTAACCTTCGACCAAGCAAGATCCCCCGATCAAACAGCTTACCAATCCGAACCGTCCGATACCCGACCTACCGAACATTGGCACCGTCTGTGAGGATAACGCCTGAATGGAAGTTGTACTGGGCTCAGGAGGAACAGGGCGAGAAGCTGGGCACAGAGGGGCAGCTTATCTCTAATTGGATTTCCTTTTCTAACTGGATTTTATTCCAAAGATGTGATATTAGAGCTCGCTTACACTAAGTATACCATCAGTGGGAATTTTGCTTTCTGGTTGGAAAGTTTGTCTGTTCTTTTCACTTCTTATTACTCTTTTCGTTCACTTTTTCTAACATTTCTAGTACCAACTAATTCATTCGGGCGAGACATTGTAAGATGTCATGATGCGCCCATTCCTATGGCCATTCCTTTAATACTTCTGGCTCTCGGGAGTCTCTTTGTAGGATACTTGGCCAAAGTGTGACCCGTTAGCCCATAAGTAAGTACTGTGACGAAGTGGCTGTTGCTCACCCGACACGATCGTACGAGATCACAATTCACCCAAGACGATCATCCGGGGTGAACAAGAATTGGGGATCGGATGCTGGCGAAATTCCCGCCAATGGCTGAGATGTTCAGTCGACTCCCTCCCCCTTTGTGGGGGTCCGAACCCCTTACGAGTGAGCAGAAAAGGGAGGAAGAAAGAGGCCCTGGCGAACTGTCATAATTAGTTAACAAGTGTAAGCTTCGCTGCCCGACAGTATGGAGTACTGACCACACCGAGGGACAGGCCCTGAAGCGAAGGACAGGAAGGAGCGGAATCAATGTGTTCAAATTTCTGGCCTTGCACCGACCATCTAATGGACCGTGGACTAAATGGCCACTGCCTGAAAGAAAGGACTATGCCCCATGGACCGCCGCCCCCCCCCCCACAAGGTACATCTCGCGCCTATGGGCCGCTATAACTATCCAAGAAGACACTCGAAACTGGAAGGATACAAAAACACACCCGGTGGTATACTTAGTGTAAGCGAGCTACAAGTCCCACGACACAGGAGTGGGATTCTCTAAAAAGCCAAGGTCGCGGGTGGCCAAGAGGGCCCACTTGGAGACTTGGGATCTCAGCAGAAAATGGCTTAAAGCCGGCCGATAGGCGAAAGAGAATCAACTAGTTTAGTTCTGATCTGAGTAGGCTTAGAATAGGGAATACTAGAACCCTGGGAACCGGGGCCTATCCAACTGTCTCTGCCGCTAGTGGAACTGGATATCAATCCAACAATGATGGATTCGGACGTGAGCGAAGGGAAGCTAGGTACTAATGGGTGAGGATGCTAGGTTACCTGGTCTATTTAACTAACTGAAGCTAGCCGAATACGAACTATTAGCTTCTTCAAGCTTCACTAACGCACACCTGCCGGTGCTATAGTTCGTATCCCCAGATCGAGAGCTTTCTTATCATGCAGCTCCTGGATTGAAAAGAAGCTGGTGGGCCAAGGCTTAAACTGCCAGACAGAGACGAGCTAGTTGGACTCTTACGTAATTGAGTATAGAAAGAGGAATCATGTGCGGATTGAAGTGCGTGATAGAGATAGATGCTTCCGTAAGTTTCCTTTTTTCAGGAAAGCGAAATTCTTTTAGTCTTCCAGGGGGATCGAATGTTAACTAACTGACGTATTGGAATATCAACTAGCGTTCAAAACCAGCCGAGAATAAAATCAAAAGAAAGAAGATTGATTGAAAAAGCTAAAGGACTATGTGAAATCTTAGGGGGAAGCCTCCGTGGCATCCTCCCGGGAGCGCACGAGATCCCCTCCTCGACGAACCACACGATCTCAAGAAAGACGCCCCTTCAGGGGAACTGGCGACAACAGCGCCAGAATAATGCAGAAATTACGTCACAGGATGCAGGACCTGGAGCGCCGACTAGCAGACCGGGAACATCGCCAGCAAACTCCCGAATCAAGTTACTCCCGTTCCCCCCGAGAAGCCACTCCTGACGCACAGCTAGCCCAAGATCTGAGCCTGAGAGCGCTAGGGAGGAAGGACGCACAAGGAGGCACCGCGACCCCATCATATATGCCAGGCGCGGGAGGAGACGCACCACGGACCATGACCGGGAAGACGGTCGACGGGAAGAAGACGAAGGAAGAACAAGGAGAACGCGCGGACCAGTCATAATAGGCGCGACCCATTTTCATCGTTCCATCCTCGAAGTCCGGCTGCCAAAACACTTTGACAAGCCAACAGACATGAGGTACGACGGAACCCAAGACCCACAGGAGCACCTTACGGCCTTCGAGGCCAGGATGAACCTGGAGGGAGTGGGGGACGAGGTAAGGTGCCGCGCTTTTCCAGTCACCCTCGCGGGACATGCAATACGGTGGTTTAACAGCCTCCCGCAGGGCTCGGTGGCCAAGTTTTCGGATATTAGCCACGCCTTCCTAGCCCAATTTACTACCAGAATAGCAAAGGCAAACCACCCGATCAATCTGCTCGGAGTGACACAGAGGTCCGGAGAACCGGCAAGGAAATATTTAGATCGGTTCAACGACGAGTGCTTGGAGATCGACAGGCTAATTGACTCTGTTGCTAGCCTATGCCTGATGAACGGACTCCTAAACGAGGACTTCAGAAAACACCTCACCACGAAGCCGGTGTGGACAATGCAGGAGATCCAATGTGTAGCCAGGGAGTACATCAATGATGAAGAAGTCAGCCAGGTTGTGGCTGCCAACAAACGGCAACCCTCCTACAATCAAACCCAGCATCACGGGAGCGGAGAAAGACAGAAGGAACACGCTAGGGACGCCGGTCTGAGCAAGACACCTAGGCCGTTTCCTAGAGTTGGGAAGTTCACTAATTACACTCCCATCACCGTCTCCATCATAGAAGTGTACCAACAGATAGCCAAGAAGGGGATTCTGTCGAAACCCCGACCTCTGAAGGACCGAACAAGGGGAAACAAAAGCCTTTACTGTGACTATCACAAAGGCTATGGGCACAAGACACAGGACTGCTTTGACCTAAAGGACGCGCTGGAACAAGCGATCCAGGACAGAAAGCTGGCTGAATTCTCCCATCTCATCAGGGAGCCAAGAAGACGAGACCGCGACCGAGAGACAGAGGACAAGACTCGTACGGTAAAACGACGTCACGATCAGAATGACAACGAACAAGGTCTCACCATAGTAAATGTTGTGACGACGAGAGACGCACCCCCAAGGTCAAAGTCGGCACACAAGAAAGACGCCAAAGTCCTGGCGATCTCTTCATCATCTACACAAAGCCCCAAGAGGTCGAGGTCACCACCCATCTCATTCGGCCCGGAGGACCAGTGGTTTGACGAGGTCGCGGAAAGCCCCCATGGTCATAATGTCCAGAGTGGGAACCGGCCTCATTAAGCGCATCCTCATAGACACCGGTGCTGACTCGAATATCATGTTCCGCAACGTGTTCGACGCTTTGGGACTGCGGGACGCCGACCTGAAGACCCACCAGCACGGTGTCGTAGGGTTAGGCGACCACTTCATTAAGCCAGATGGCATAATCTCTTTGCCGATATCAGTAGGACACGAGCAGGGACGAGGCTCGACAATGGCCGAGTTTGTGGTTCTGCGTGACTCCACAACCTACAACATCATCCTGGGGAGGAAGACCATCAACGATCTCGGGACAGTAATCAGCACGAAGATGCTGATAATGAAGTTCGTGGCTGACGACGGGTCCGTGGGATCCATAAAAGGAGATTTGGAAACGGCAGTCGCCTGTGACAATGCTAGTCTCTCCTTAGGGAAGAAGTTCAAGGAAGTAGCAGGAGTGTTCCTCGCCGACCTAGACGTGAGAGTCGAAGACAAGCCCAGACCCGAGCCGGAAGGGAGCTTGGAAAAGTTTAGAGTCGGGACACGAACGAGAAGTTCACCTTCATGAACAGAAACCTACCACACGAGCTGAAGGGGCCCCTAATGGAAATGATCAGGACCAACGGTGATCTATTTGCATGGACGCCAGCCGACATGCCGGGAATAGACCCCCAGCTCATGTCACACCACTTGGCCGTGACGGCAGAGGCCAAACCGGTAGCCCAAAGGAGGAGGAAGATGTCACAAGAGCGAGCAGAGGAGGTGGCCAGGCAGACGGCTAGTCTCCTCGAAGCAGGATTTATTCGAGAACTTGACTACTCGACGTGGCTGTCGAACGTAGTCTTAGTGAAAAAGCACAATGGAAAATGAAGGATGTGCGTAGATTACTCTGATCTCAACAAAGCATGCCCCAAGGACTGCTACCCCCTACCCAACATCGATGCACTCATCGACGCAGCGGCGTGATATCGATACCTAAGTTTCATGGACGCCTACTCTGGCTATAACCAGATACCGATGCACCGACCTGACGAAGAGAAAACAGCGTTCATAACGCCGAGGGGGATATATTGCTACAAGGTAATGCCATTCGGCCTGAAGAACGCCGGGGCCACTTACCAAAGGCTAATGAATAAGATATTTAGCGACCTCATAGGCAGGACGGTGGAAGTCTACGTGGACGATATTCTGGCCAAGACCACTCGCTCTGAGGACTTCCTAAGTGACCTAGGAAATGTGTTCGCGGCCCCCCGACAAAACGGCATGAGGCTCAACCCCCTCAAATGTGCCTTTGCCATGGAAGCTGGGAAGTTCCTAGGATTTATGATAACCCAAAGGGGGTGGAAGCTAATCCCAAAAAATGCCAAGCGATACTCCAAATGAGGAGTCCGGGCTGCGTCAAAGACGTTCAGAGACTGGCAGGAAGGCTCACCGCGCTATCTCGCTTTCTTGGGGCGTCGGCAGCGAAAGCCCTGCCCTTCTTTAACCTGATGAGAAAGGGGATAGCGTTTGAATGGATTTCGGCGTGCGAGGAAGCGTTCAATCACTTCAAAGAGATCCTTGCAACATCACCTGTACTCAGTAAGCCCGAGGTCGGAGAACCGCTCTACCTGTACCTAGCCATAACAGAAGAAGAACTGGCAGCGGCTTTGGTGCGGGAAGAAGGGAGAGCTCAACAACCAATTTACTTTGTGAGTAAAGCACTGCAAGGGGCAGAACTGAGATACAGCAAGTTAGAAAAACTAGCACTAGCACTCTTGACCTCTTCCCGCAAATTGCGGTTGTACTTCCAAGGTCACCAGGTGGTCGTGAGTAGGGCTGGAAGTGAGTCAAGCCAGCTCATGAGCCAGCTCGAGCTCGACTCGATAATAGCTTGATAAGCTGAGCTCGTGAGCTGGTGAGTTGAGCTTGAGCTTGGAATTGAGCTCATAAATTAAATGAGCCGAGCTTGAGCTTGGATAAGCTTAGCTCATTAGCTCCTGAGCTAGCTCGATTATACATACATATATATATATATTTAATCTATATTTTAATATTATATATACACATTAAAGTAATAATATATAATTTTATATATATATTTTGATTTATTCGTCAATACAAAAAAAATTGTGAGTTCCCAAAATGAATTTTTATCAAGTTCCTAGTTTCTATTTTTTAGGGAACAGAAAATATAATTAATTATACGGTCTACTCATTTGGATTTTTAATAAATTAGAAACCAAAAGACAAAGATATCTAAAAGGATAAATATCATGAAATATAGTATGGCGGTACAGAGCACCTTTATACAAATCACAAATCACAATGGTCATTGGTCAATGATAATGAACAGAGAGAACCAGAGAGGAGGAAGAGTTTTTCCCAAAAGAAAATCTCTTGACTTACAGTGAATCATTGATTTACTTCATTCTCTCAAATAGCGAATTGGTTTGTTCATCGATCAATTTTGAAAAATTCGATTACTTTGAAGTCTGATCTTTCTTGTTCTGGGAATCAATTATCAAGTTATATTTTTTATGCTCTTTCAATTTTTGTTTTTCTCTTTTGTTGATTTTTTTTAATCTTTAGAGTTCTTTTTTTATTGATTGTTCAACACATTTATTTTTCTACTGACAGTATCATGGAAATTTCTGAACTTGAAAATCAATTGTTACTGTCTGCTTCAAATGAAAGCGCAAATAATAGACAAAATGAAGAAGTACTTCTTCCTATTGATGGAATATCATCACCAGAAATACAAGTGGAGCTTGAAGCAGAAGCATTAGACAAAAATGAAGGAGAAAATCAAAGTAGAGAAGATGAAGAGGTAGAAGACAATGAAGATGAGGGTGTTATTCACAAAAATAAAAGGAAGAAAACCTCCTTTGTCTGGCAACATTTTAAAGAAGTGAAATTGTCTAATGGGGTTGTGAAGAATCAATGTGTTCATTGCAAAAGAAAATATGCTATAACTGACTCAAAAGCTACAAGTCAATTGAATAGGCATTTGAAGAACAATTGTCCTAGCTACAGAAAAATGGTGTTGGCAAAACAAAAAAAATTGAACTTCCCTCAAAGCGATTCAGCAGAGCATCCAAATGTCATTAGTCCTATGTTAGTAACTCCTGGTGGAAAGTATGATCATGCAAGACAAAGAGAAGCAACTGCACATTGGTTAATGATGCACGAGCATTCATTCAGCATTGTTGAAGAATTTGGTTTTTCATTGATGATGAAGTGCAATAATACAGCTTATGAGAAGATTGGTAGAAAAACCCTGAAAAGTGATTGTCTCAAAGTATATGAAGCTGAAAGGAAGAAGTTAAAGGCAAGTTTAAAAGATGTGAGTAAAATCAGTTTAACTACTGATTTATGGAAATCACAGAACCAGAAAATTGAGTGTATGGTTATCACAGGTCATTACATTGATACAAATTGGATACTGCAAAAACGAGTTCTTAGTTTTGTTCATGTTCCTCCACCTCGACGTGGTGTTGATATTGCAGATGCCATTTTCAAATGTCTTATTGAATGGGGTATCGAATCAAAGATTTATTCTATATCTGTTGATAATGCATCCTATAATGACTCATGCTTAAGGACATTGAAGGACATGATTTCAAGGCATAGAAAATTGCTTTGTGGAGGAAAGTTGTTTCATGTGCAATGTTATGCACACATCTTAAACTTACTTGTTCAAGATGGATTGGGGGAAATAGCAGGAACAATTGAAAATATACGTGAGAGTGTGAAGTTTATCAATCAGTCTGAGGCAAGGTTGCGTACATTCTCTGAGATTGTTCAACAATTGCAACTTCCTGGGAGAAAATTGATTCTTGACTGTCCTACACGATGGAATTCAACTTATCAAATGATATCTACAGCATTGCACTTTAAGGAAGTCTTCCCTCGATTCCAAGATTGTGAGCCAAATTATAGATATCTTCTTGACCACGAAGAATGGGATAAAGTTGAAAAAATAGCTGAAGTTCTACAAGTGATCAATTGTGCAACCAATATCATATCTGGAAGTGAATATCCTACTGCCAACCTTTATCTTGCGGAGGTATTTCGCATTAAATTAATTTTGGATGAAGTTGTTAATAGTGGACCTTTTTTCATCAAGGAAATGGCTGCCAAAATGAAACTGAAGTTTGATAAATATTGGAGTGAATGTAACCTTCTCATGGCTATTGCTACTGTTTTAGATCCCAGATGCAAATTGACAGGTCTTAAAATGTGCTTTTAGCAGATATATGGGCAAGAAGCTACAAGAAATATGACATTGGTGCATCAAATCTTGACAGAAATGTATCAAGAATATGTCATTCTATCCAACGAGCAAGAAGAATCAACTTCACTGAGTGCAAGTGGCAAAAGTAGTATCAACTCTACAATACAAAGTTCAAACTCCTCACAAACTGGGTGGTCAATAATGATAAATTTTGTAAAGGATGAAGAAGCAGTTCCAGCTTTAAAATCTGAGTTAGAGACTTACTTGGATGAACCAAAATATTTTCAAAGAGAACGTGATGTAACTAGCTTCAGTGCTTTAGAATGGTGGAAGGTAAATCGTGGAAAATATAGGATATTATCTAGAATGGTAGCTGATGTTCTTGCTATTCCAATCTCAACTGTGGCTTCAGAGTCAATTTTTAGTGCTGGTGGAAGGGTAATTGATACATTTTGATCCTCACTAAGTCCGACTACATTTGAAGCTTTAATTTGTGGAGGAGATTGGCTTCGAGTTTTTTATGGCCTAGAAACAAGTCTAAGGTTGAAGATAGCTATGTGGAGATTACATTACCAATTTAAGTTGTCAAATAAATATTTAAAACTTGATAGCTGATAACTATAAGATGTAATGTTTTAAGTTTGTTAAATATATGGATGCATTGTTTTTTATTTTGTTATATTAAAATTATAATTTTTTATATAGAACTATAGATTATGTTCCAGTTATTTGAGCCAAGCTCGTGAGCTTGAGCCAGCTTGTGAGCTTTCCATGAGCTGAGCTTGAGCTTAAGAAATAAGCTCGATTGTTAATGAGCCGAGCTGTGAGCCAAGCTCAATTTTTGTGAGCCGAGCTTGAGCTTTGTCTGGCTCGGCTTAGCTCGGCTCACTTCCAGCCCTAGTCGTGAGAACGGACCAGGAAATTTGTCAAGTGCTCCAAAAACCCGATTTAGTAGGAAGGATGATGACCTGGGCCATCGAGCTATCTCAATACGATTTGAGATATGAGCCTCGACATGCGATTAAGGCACAAGCAATGGCAGACTTCCTGGTGGAAGTAACAGGAAACCCGACCGAGGAAGCGTGCACATGGTGGAAGCTCCATGTGGACGGAGCCTCCAACCAAACGTCGGGAGGCGCAGGAATCATCCTGGAAAGCCCTGCCGGGTTCATATACGAACAATCAATCAAGTTCAATTTTCCCGTATCAAACAACCAAGCGGAATACGAGGCCCTTCTGGGCGGCTTGATCTTAGCTCGGGAAGTCGTGGCTACGAGGTTGGAAGTGTTCAGTGACTCACAGGTCGTTACCTCGCAAGTGAACAGAAGCTACCAAGCCAGGGACTCGCTGCTGCAAAAGTATTTGGAGAAGGTCAAAGAGCTGGCCAAACAGTTCGAAGAGGTCACAGTCCAACACGTTCCAAGGGAAAGGAACACACGGGCAGACCTCCTATCTAAGCTAGCGAGCACGAAACCAGGAGTCGGCAACAGATCCCTCATTCAAGGAATGATAAAGGAACTGGCAGTCGCCCTCCACCTGACAAAGATAGGCCCCTCATGGATGGACCCCATCACTAACTTCCTGGAAAACGGCAAACTCCCTGAGGACGAGAAGGAAGCTAAAGTGCTGAGAAGGGAGGCAGCCAGATATGCGATCATACAAGGCCAACCATTTAAAAAGGGACTTAGCCAGCCTTTACTGAAATGCCTTCATCCCGACCAAACGGACTACGTACTCAGAGAAGTCCACGAGGGATGCTGTGGTCACCACATCGGGGGCAAAGCCCTAGCAAGAAAGCTCATCCGAGCTGGATATTACCGGCTGTCGATGATGGTCGACTCGAAAGAGTTCGTAAAGAAATGTGTCAAGTGCCAAGAGAACGCCAACTTCCACAAAGCACCGGCGACCGAACTAAACCTACTGACGTCCTCTCGACCTTCCGCACAATGGGGAGTCGACCTACTAGGACCCTTTTCGGTCGGCCCGGGACAAGTTAAATACCTCATAGTCACTGTCGACTACTACACCAAATAGATAGAGGCTGAACCACTGGCAAGCATATCCTCAGCCAATTGTCGAAAGTTCATGTGGAGGCAGGTGATAACTCGATTCGGCATCCCAGAAGTCGTCATCTCTGACGACGGGACACAGTTTACCGAAAAGAAATTCGTGGAGTTCCTCACCGGCCTGGGTATAAAGCAGAAATTCTCCTCAGTAGAGCACCCGCAGACAAACGGTCAAGTTGAGGCCGCAAATAAGGTCGTCTTGCTGGGCCTCAAAAAGCGGCTGGACAGCAAAAAAGGTGCATGGGCTGACGAACTTGCCTCGGTCCTCTGGTCCTACCGAACAACCGAGCAATCATCCACAGGGGAAACTCCTTTCCGCCTGATGTACGGGGTGGACGCAATGATACCCGTAGAGATCGGCGAGCTGAGCCCACGATTACTTCTGAAGGGAGTAGAGGAAGCGGTAGAAAAAGACCTGGTAGATGAGGCTAGGGAGGTGGCCCATTTGTCAAAAATAGCACTAAAGCAAAGAATGGCCTTGTGCTACAACTCTAAAGTACTTAAGAGGGAATTTGAGCAAAACGACCTTGTCCTACGGCGTAACGACATCAAACTACCGACCCAAGGAGAAGGTAAACTGGCGGCGAACTGGGAAGGCCCCTACAGAGTCAAAGAAGTGATCGGCAAGGGCGCATACAAACTGGAGAAGCTCGATGGAAGGGAGATCCCGAGAACTTGGAATGCAGGTAACATGAGAAGGTTTTACTCCTAGCTTAAGCGCGCCGGCCAGGCGATCTAACGAGCTTAATCATTTACCTTTGTACCCGCTATGGTAATAGACTTGTTTAATTACTGATTAGTGTTTACTTGTCAAAAAATTACCTCTCTATTATTCTTTTTTCTTTTTTTCCTACTTACACATCACAAGACAAGAAGTTCCACAACGTATTAAACTGAACCACGATACGGCATCCCAGGACTGATCACCCCGGGAGCCACCTAAATTAAAGCCACAAAAATGGCTACAACGATAGCAAGGCCACGACATGGCTTCGCCGAATTACCAAAGCGACGGTAAATAAAAACGAGCGGAAAGCTCACATTGACAAAACGATAACGAAACAAAACGAAAATGCTACCAGACAAGCAAAGAAGATGATAATCACAAGCTAACCAAGCGACTCTTAAAGTATAACAAAGTAAACTTCACAAGTTCTACAACAAAACCACAAATCCATAAAAAAGCGTAAGGTACAAGAGCTCATTTCTTTGGCATATCAACAATCTTGCCATCCTTGATTGTCTTGAAAACCCCAATTGCCGACGTGTCAAAGTCGGGAGCCACGATCTTCACCTGGGCCTTAAGGGCCTCCTCAGTCATGAAGATTGCATTCTTTCCCTGCTCTCTAGTCACCTTATGTTTCTTCTTGAGCTCCTCAACCTCAAATTGAGCGGCCTTAGCCAATGAAACGGCCACGTCACGTTCTTTCTCCAAAGCCACCACCCGACCTTGCGCGGCATTAAGCTGGCTTTCCAGAGTCATCTCCCGCTCAGTTAAACGGGACACGGTGTCATTGGAGGCCTTCAGCTTCTCCTCGGCAGACGCAGCTTTCTCCTCAGTAGCCTTAAGCTTTTTCCCCGTCTCGGACAGCTGCTCCTGAAGCATTTCAACTTGAGCTTTGAATTCATTATTGGCCTTGACAGCGGATTCGAGCTTCCTGCGTAGCGACTGCATTCCCGACAACTCGAATTCAGCCTTTCGAGCTATTGCGGCCCCGCGGAGGAGGGTACGATACATCCACCTCGCCTGCCCCGCAAGCTCGGTGCCAAGGAAGTGATCCTCTATGCCGGGAAGCAGCTACAAATCTATGAAGGTCCCAACGTCGAAGTTTCGCTCTATTACGGTGAGAACCCCTTCAGGACTAGAGGATGCCCTCTACCTTTTGGGGGTGTGGATAAGCTTCAAATCATCATCCTCTTGCTGAGTGGAGGTCGAGTGCTCGGGGCCGGCCGTTTCCTCACGAATAGGAGAAACGCGCGCCCCGTCAGAGTTTTTATCCGACGTCCCGGTGTCACGGGGTGATGGCATCGCCTGATCCTTATTCTCAGGAGGGTCCTCTGGTTTTCTGTCAACCTTCTCAGCTTCCTCCTCATCGTTGTCCGCCAAGAAAGTCTTATACAAGTCCTCAAGCCCTGTCACTGAGGCAGACATATCCACTGCAACAAACAAATAAGCAAGTTAGTCGTGTAACTGGCATAACCAAGTAAGGCAATAGCAACGCAAAAAATAAAAGGCAAAATAACTCACAGATATAGTTCCTGGCGACCTCCCGGTCACCCATCAAAAGGTGGGGGTTCACATGATTCTTTCCAAAAATAACCAACAATACATCGGCAACCTTTTTGTCCACAACGGACATCCCCTTATAAGTCACCTTAATAAAAGTATTGGATCTTGCCCCAAAGCTCTAGTACGTCGGGATGAGGCGTTCCCCTTCTAACGACAGCCAAAAGGGGTGACGACCTCTGACCAGACGCACCTTGAAATACTTGTCTTTAAACCCATGATAAGAGTCCTCGAACAAGCCAAAAATCCTCTGACCCTGGGCAGATCGGAAGGACATGAACCCTTTCCTCGCTTTCCCCTCCTTCGAAGGATTCGTGAGGTTGAAGAAAAAGAGGAAGACATCAACAGACGTCGGCAACTCCAAATATTCACATACCATCTCAAAACAGCGGATAGAAGCCCAACTGTTCGGATGCAATTACGACGGCGCCACGGAGATCCGATTAAGGAACGCCATTTGAAAAGCAGAAAATGGGATACGAACCCCCACTTGGGTGAACATGGACTTATAAAACCAGATCCAGTTGGGGACCCGAGGGGAATGGAAGTTAAGTTCATATAGTCGTTCATTGGGGGCAGGAACAAAGACGTCATAATTGGCTTCCTCGTCTGTCCCTCCGCACAAGTACTCGCCTTGGCGGAACTCCGTTAGCTCCTCCTCGCCCATCTGTTTCGGTGACTCCTTCACGTCGGAAGTCACCCAGGTGTAGGGGTCGTAATTCGCGGCGGAGGGAGAGGCCCATGAAACGACGCGAGGCATACCTACAGTGGGGTACCACTCCGTTAGTCTATGAGGTCGGGAGTCCGGAAAAAGCCCAGAAACTATATTTGTCCTATTCAACAGCTAAGATCAAGCATGTCTAAAAGCAAAATCCAAACAAAAGCCTATCCTGGAATGGTAACCCCCCTAACGTACCTACTTGACACTAAAAGGCCATCTATCATACAAATCAAGCAAACAGCATGCATGCAGAAGAACAATAAAATAAACACAAAGCAAAGAACGAAGAGAATGCTTACCTGGACCGATTACGAAGATTCGAAAGAGGAGGAAGAAGAGCGACTGTGCAAGAATACAGAAATGATACTCTGGGAACTCAGAAGGAGAAGATGATGGAGATGGTTGGAGTGAGGATATGAGAGGAGAACAAATGCAAAACTGTTTAAAACTGCCACTCAAGAAGCGCGAAAGGCCTAGGGGCAAAATAGTCTTTGCGCGCGGAGTTTTTAACCCATTATGAGCATTTAATGCTCCGCGCGAGGAAATGAGGCGACAAACGGTCACCTCAGCAACAAACAGACCCGCGCGCAAGAGGCACGTCCCCTCCACGGGTGGCCGACCTGGTGACAACACACGAAATAAGAGATAACATGCCACCAACCACCTTCATGATCATTGATGGCACATTGGGGGTACTGTTACGGCCTGGCCTAAACCGTTTGCGGGCCAGTGATGAGAGGATTTTTGCGTGGTCTAGAAATTTGCAGATAAATCCTCGTTGCAAGTATAGTTTCTAAACCTTCAAAAGTCCTTTCATACAAACGTTTTGGGTGTCACAAGTAACAAACCCCTTTAGAAATTGTTAACCGAGTATTCAAACCTCGGGTCGTCTTCTCAAGGAACTACGAGGCAGTATGTTCTTATTATTGGCTATAAAGGTTCTAATCGGGGTTTAGAAGATGAGAAGCAAGTAATTTAAGTGACAAGTAAAGTAAATGGCAATTAAAATAAATAAATACGGTAAAGCAGACTTTTGGCAAGGTAAGAGAAGTCGGAGGTTCAACGTAGTTATCTCTCTCAACTATAATGAAAGTTGAATCTAAACTCCACATGGTTAATCTTCACTAAGGCAAAGGAAAGTCAAGGGACTAATCAATATGGCCTTTGAATCCTATTTATTTCCTAAGAAAAGGTTGGGATTACTTAAGTTCAGCTCAATTAGCAAGATAACGATTATCAATTATGTTGAGTTTAATAACTGTTGAGTTACTGAATTCTTAACCAAAACCAAAAGGGGAAAAAGTAAAATTGCTGAAATAATAAAAATATCCTTAGATGGGAAGCAATGGTAACTTAATTCAAAGAGAACAATCATGAACTAAAAATACCTCAATTATCATTAATTCAAATAACAGTCTGTAACATGGAAGAATTCTTAAATCAAATTATAATAATCAATTCAAATGTTGGAATAAATAAATACAAGTAAAACTAAAATAAAAGAACATTAAACCTGGGATCCAGTGTTACTCTTAAAACAAGAAGAAATCCTAAATCCTAAAAGAGAGAGAGAAGATCTCCCTCTTAACTAAATCTAAATCATTGAGAAGTAAAATATGCGAGCTCTCTTTGAATGGATGCATTCCCACACTTTATAACTTCTGGTCTATGCTGTCTGTATTTGGATCTGGGACAAAAAGGGCTTCAGAATTTGCTGGGGGCGTATTCTGTAAATTCTGATGCGTGGCCTCTGTCACGCGTCCGCGTGGGTCACGCGGTCGCGTCATTTGGAGCTTTTCCTTGCCACGCGGTCGCGTCAGTCATGCGACTGCGTCATGTGCATTCTGCTTAAAGCGCGCGGTCACGTCAGTCATGCTACCGCGTCGCTGCTGATTCGTGCTTGGCACGCGATCGCGTCGTCCATGCGATCGCGTGGATACTAGTTTCTTTAAAGCTCCGTTTTGCTTTCTCCTTTCATTTTAGTATGTTTACTTTTCCATTCTTTAAGTCATTCTGCCTTAGAAAATCTGAAACTACTCAACACACTAATCACGGCATCGAATGGAAATAAAGGTAATTAAATTAATTAATTTTAAAGCTTAGGAAACATGTTTTTCATTTACATCACATAATAAGGAAGGAAAAGTAAAACCTTGCAATTAATGTGAATAAGTAGGTGAAGGATTGTATAAATCACTCAAATTAAGCACAAAAGAACTCATGAAATATGGGTTTATCAACCTCCCCACACTTAAACACTAGCATGTCCTCATGATAAATCTAAGGTAAATAATTAAGGTTAAAGTGATGGAATGTCATGCAATGCAATCCTAATTTAAATGCAACTACCTAAATGAATGATGCATCATGCAACTCTAATTTATTCACTCATATATAAAGCTTTCATGTAGCCAAGTTAATTCACATTCCCAAGGAGTTATGTATATATATATATATATAGCCAACCCTTAAATAATAAAGCATTTTAGCAAATGAGATGGGAAAGAAAACATTGTACAAACTTGCAAAACAATTAGTAAATTAAGTACAGATATATGTTGATGAGTTATTGAACCCTCACTGGATTTTGTGTTTTACTCTCTAGTCACTCAGTGTTTATTGGGTTTATTCACTCTATTTTTCTTTTTATTCTTAATTTCTATAGCTTTGTTCTTCATCTAACCAATCAACAATTTTAGAATATAGTCATACCAAGAAGTCATGAGGTCTTTAATTGAGCTTGTAATGGGGCCAAGGTAAAGGTAAGGATATATATATAAGGTTAAGTGAGCTAATAAGTGAATCCTTAATTAGACTAAGATCTCACCTAACATACATATCTAGTAAAATAAAATTTCTTTACCTAATTTCCCATAATTTCCCACTTATTGTTATATGCTCATGTTTCACTTTTTATTTTTATTCCATGTGCATTGTTTTCATTGGGGAATTTCTTTTTGTATCCCCTTTTATTTAGATGCTGAAAAATAATTTTTTTTAATGCACATGGTAATTGAATCACTTAGATTTTCTCATGAGCATGCTTCCCAAATTTTATTTTATTCCTTTTTACTTCTCTATCTTTTGTTTCTATCATCCATGTTCCCAAAAGGTTTCCCACATTTAACTCTATTCATGATTTTCTATCTTAAGCTAACCAAGGATTCACTTGGGATTTTCTTTTGTTTTTCTGCTTAAGGCTAGTAATTTGGCTAAATAGAATAAAGGGGTTTTAAAAGGCTCAAGGGGGTTAACAAGGGTGATGTAAAAGGTAGGCTAATTTGGGGTGAGTGAGCTAAAATCAAATGATGGCCTCAATCATTCTCTTGGTATGTATCTATTCTATATTCTATAATTGGACATATAGATTAAAGCAAAGGAAAGAACATCAAAATAAAAAGAAATGTAACACACAGAAATGAAATTATGGTTTGAATGCAACCATATAATTTAAGCTCAAGACTCACAGGCTGTGTGTTCTCTAACTCAAGCATCATATATCATTTATATATTGTATGCAGGTTTAGTTAAAAATTCCCATTATTCTCATAAAAAAATTATTTAGGGTAGCTTTTAAAGTTTTAATGTTCCTCCTTGATGAAATGTTGTCAGCTTAACTACATCATGTAATGCTACATATAAGGTTTGTGGATTTAAATCTGATATGTTCAATTTCCTAGCTTACTTCCTTTTTATATTTTTCAATTTTAAACTATACTATCTTATGCTAAAAGGGGTAAGCTATACTAGTTAATCCACTAATAAATCAGAATTGCAAACTAAACTAAATAACTAAAATAAACTAAATGGCTAAAATATGAACTAAATATGCAAAATGCAGAAAATAGAGTAAAAATACATAAAAGCAATGTATAAGTACTCAGAAAATAACAGTAAAGGAAAAAGAGAAAAATACAGAAAATATCCAAAATAAAAGAAAAAGTATGTAGTGGTTCACCAAAATAAACGCCAGAGATGGCGACCTCCCCACACTTAAAAGAAAGCATCGTCCTCGATGCTCAATCAAGCCGGGTGTGAAGGAGTGTCATCACTGGGAGGGATGGTAGCTGGAGTCTCAGTGGTGGTGGTGGGCTGAGGGTCTGGCTGCTGTGGAGGAGGTACTGATTGGATCGGGATCTCAAGATCCGCAGCCTCAATCTGATGTGGGACCGCTGCCTGTGGTGCGGCTAGCGCTGCCTCCTGGGGATGGGTCTCTGCCTCGGGCACATCCGCCTCCTCCTCAGATGCCTCGGACGGTGTGTCGGACTCGGAGGGGATGTCACCGGATCGTATCATCAGCTTTAGGTGCTCATAGCGCTGCTTGTTGCGACACTCCATCTGGTCAAGTCGTCGAAACAAGCGGTGCACCAGATGATAGACGGGCTCTGTGGCAGGTGGAGGTGCAGAGGTGGTAGCAGGGGTAGGTGGTGCAGCAGTGGAGGAAGAGGGTCCAGCAGACGGTGGGGCTGTCGCATCAGCAGTAGTGAATGGTGGTGGTCTGTGGCCCAGGGCTAAGAAGTTCCGGCTGTGCAGAATAATCTTCCTGCAATCCGCCGCTGGTGGTCTCTCATCGGCATCCTCCCATTGCACGTCAGCTCCACGGCCAAGCTGTGTAACTAGATATGGAAAGGGGAGGGTGCCTCGGACGTGGACCCTGGCCATATAGTGCCGAATGAAATGTGGCAAATAAAGGTCCTTACCCTCCAGCACACACCAAAGGAGGGTGATCATAGTAGCCGGGATCTCCGTCTCGTGAGTACTCGGCATCACATAATTACTCAGGATCTGATGCCATAACCGAGCCTCATCGTTTAAGTATGCTCTTTTGATCTCTCCTCATGGTGGTGTCCTGACCTATCTCCCAAGGGACTGTCGGGTCGAGAGCTATCCGTGCCTTGACGGCATCCCAATCAAACTGCATCTGGCGCATGTCCTCCTCAGCCTTTGAATAACCATCAGGCTGATCGGACTTGGCTGGGAGCCAGAGAATGTCCTCTAAGGCCTCTTCAGTGACCAGAATTTGTTTTCCTCTCAGGTGCACTGCATCTAGGGTAGTGAGATAGTAGTTGCAGTAGAATTCCCGTACCCAAGATGAATTGACCTCTGTCAGTGTCCTTTCCAGAAAGAACCAGCCCTTTTGCTTGATTTGCTCAGTGGTGTACTGCTGGAGGGCTTCTAGAATCTTCAGAGTTCGTTCTAGGTATAGATTTCTGGAGTTTGCAAAAGCCGGGTACTTCAGTTCACAGTACCGGTTTGAAAATTTGATAGGATCATTTGCAGGGAGCAGCTGGTCAGCTTTCTCCTGCTGTGTGAAGTTCTTCTCCCGCCATGAAAAATCATGCATTAGAGCAATGATGGACTGGGAGGAATCTCCTCTCTTGCGCTTGCCAGTAGCTTTGCCTTTGCCTTTCCTCTGTGAGGCAGACATCCTGAAAAACAAAAAAATAGGATATGGATAAAATGGGAAAGAAAATAGGCAATTAAACAAAGGAAACTCAAAGCAGCAAGGGAGAAATAGAATAAGGAAAATGAGTAATTGAAATGTGATTGAATTTGTGTTAAACGGAAAAATAATCAATATGCCATGGTCAGAAAGTTAGAGGAAAGGGAAAATAATCAGAAAAGAGATTAAAAGGGGTAGTATGGTTAGAATTTGAAAAAGAAATTAGTAAATTAAAATTAGAGAGTTAGTAAAGTGCGGGTTAAAGTAAGTGGCATAGAAAAATTCCATATAACACGGATTCACAGGTAAGAATAGAAGTACTCATAATCGAACAAGGAAAACAGGGTGATGCTGATTCGAATAGAAATAGAGAAAGCAAAAATTGGAATCAGTGAATCACAAATACGATTTATGAACCAGGAAATCAAAGAGGATAAGAATGTCTGCCATAGCATTCATGAAATGGTTTGGGTAAAGCAGAGTAAAATAGAGTTCAGAAATGCCAAACCAAAATATGAATGAAAAAAATTTAAAAAAAATTTGGGCAGCATTCCGGCTAAAATTGGATTATCCCGGAAAATAAACAGCAATCATAGCAGTTCATATGAATTAAAAACATGCTGCAGTTACCAGTAATGTAAAGAAACAGGAAAATTTTAGAGTAACAAGCAGAAATTGCAAGAAATCACAACATATAAACGAGGTCACAGGAACAGCAAAATTGCAGTTATGATAAAACATAAACAGCAACAGTGCAAGTAAACAGACCTAGATCCACTAACCACAGCCTAAGCTACCTAACAACCTAAAAATCCACTACATAATGCATATCTATCTATCCTAATGATGAACAGAAACGGAAAAAAGTACAGAAAAATGACGAACGGATAAAAGGGGGTTGCGTTTTGCGGAACCTAGTAGGCGGAAGGGGTGGAACGGGGCAGAAGGTGGCTGCGGCGGCGTCCGGCGCGGTGGCAGGGCACGGTGTCGCGGTGGCGGCTAATGGGGGCAGTGGCGGCGAGGGTTTTGGGTTAGTGATAGAAGAAGGGGGGCGGGTGGGTGGCAGAGAGAGGGGGGTGCGGATGGATGGCCGGAGGTGGGGGACGGTGGTCGCGGAGGCAGTGGTGGAGAGGGGAGGAGAGAGGAAGAAGGGAGAAGAAGGGAGAGAAGGGGGTTGCGGCGGCTGTGTCCAGGGTGGCGGCGGCGTTTGGGTGGCCGGCGATGGCGGCTGGGTGGTGCTGGGTGGTGGTTGGAGGGAGAGGGAGCAGAGAGGGAGAAGAGGGTTGGGGGTGGGGGGCTTCGCGACTGATAGGGTTCGCGGGCTGGGGGGTTATATTTTCGAATCCATGCGGCCGCGTGGGGCACGCGGTCGCGTGGTTGGGGTGAAAATGGGAGTGACGCGATCGCGTGGGGCGCGCGATCGCATGAGGGGGGAAAAGAAGGGTGACGCGATCGCGTGGGTCGCGCGATCGCGTCGCTAGAATTTGTGCTAAACGCACGAATCCAGCGCCGTTTTAGTGCAACTCTCTGTCTCCTTTTGGGGTGATGTGCAATCCATGCGACGCGATCGCGCCACTCACGCGGTCGCGTGGGATTAGTATTGTGCAAGTGACGCGATCGCATGGGGCATGCAATCGCGTGGGCCAATTTGTGCGAAATGCACAAGGGCCGCACGATTCCAGCCTAACTTTCTGTTCGTTGGATCCTTACGCCGATATATATATCACGCGGCCGCGTGGGTCACGCGGTCGCGCGGGTGGTGTTTTTCGCAATATGACGCGATCGCATGGGGCATGCGGTCGCGTCGTGCACCCTCTTTTTTTTTTATATATGCATGAAAAATGCAGAATGCAAAGATTAACATGAATGTTATGCATGATTCCAGGTTTACTAAATTAAAATGAAAAAGGAAAAATGAAAGCATTTAACAAGAAATAAATTGAAAAAGATGCGACCATACCTTGGTGGGTTGTCTCCCACCTAGCACTTTTAGTTAAAGTCCTTAAGTTGGACATTGGAGGAGTATCCTGTTATGGTGGCTTATGTTTAAATTCGTCTAAAAATCTCCACCAGTGCTTGGAATGCCAATAGCCTCTGGGGTCCCAAACTAGGCATGCAAAGCTTCTAAACAGCTTCAAATGTATTGTTAGGCTCTCGGGATGACGAATGTCGGGATAGAGTCCAGGATTCCAAGCCTTGCTTTTAAATCCGCCTCCGTTTTGATCTGCATGTTTCCATTCGGGTTAAAAAGTAGAATCTCACCGTGGTGACCAAACGTTCTCCGTGATCCATGCCATTTAGCATGATACCAATCCTTGTACTTCGAGGTGAAGCGTGGAACCTTATTGAACCTTGTGCACCAGCTCTGAGTACGAGCCATTTCCCTCTTACTCTTAAAGCCGCAGAGAGCTCTAAGCTGGCCATCTGTTTCAAGCAAACCATATTCAAGTGAATAAGTAAAGTTATAAGTTAAGGATTGTACCCACTTGAAGCTTGTATTAGGTGGTAATGGCCTTGGGATAGGTGTTTCTGGTGGTTCTACAAGTTCCGTTTCCTTGTGCTCTTTTGTGAATTCCTCCACTTCTTTGCAAAGATCTTCAATTGTATCTGTGTCCTGGTCAAAGTCTTCTGTGTCTTCCTCATCACTTGAGTCATAGATTGGAGGTTGAGAGAAATCTACCTCTGCATCATCTTCATATTCGCTTGGGGAAGATTCTTCGATCTCAGAGAATTCACTTGCGGATGCAAGTTCATCACCCAGAGAGCTAGACTTGTGACTATCATCATCAAAGGAATTTGTTTCTTGGATTATTCCGTCTAATTCTTCATAAACGATCTGCCTTGGAGAAATATCCTCCTTAACATCAACTGTAGCATCCTGGACGGAGTTTTCCTCAATTCTGGATTCCCATGGAAGTTCAGCATCTCCTAGGTCTTCAACCAACTCTTCTTCTTGAACAATGACAGCTTCTTCTAATTGTTCTAGTACAAATTCATGCTCTGTCTTGTCCACTGGAGTTTCTGGCAATTCCTTCATGCTCTGCTCTTCATTGAGCTGTTCACATGGGGCTGTAGCTAATCCTTGTGTATTTGAGCGCCTAGAAGCCCATTGAATCATTGCTTTCTCCAGTTGTTTAATGGTTGTTTGAAATTTAATTACTATTTCCCTTAGGCGATCCTCTGCTTCTCGGGTTGCTGGACTTGGACATGATACAAAGGAAAGTGGTGGTGATTGGGGTTGATTGGATTGGTATTGGGGTAAGGAAGGATCATATGGTGGCGAATGGTGAAGAGAAGCTTGTGAGTGTTGTGGTTCGAGGTTATGTTGAAGGGATGGTTTATATGCACGGGGTGGGGCTTGTTAGTAGTTACAAGGTTGTCCACCATGTCTTTCAGCTGGGTATGCACTGTAGAATGGTCTTTGTCCAGGATATCTCGGAGGGTGTTGCTGCCAAAAGGGTTGATTAGATCCTCTTGGTTCCATCCATCCTTGATTGGTCTGACCTTGGTACACATTCCTGCTGTAACTTCTATTTCCTTTAACAACATTAGAACCAAACTCAAAGCGAGAGGGGTGAGAGTTCATAGTAGCAAATAAAGATAAAAAGGAAAAAAAACAAAAATAAATAAACAAGCAATAGAAAAGTATTTACAATAACCAATAATAAGGCACACGTTAGCAGTTCCCCGGCAACGGCGCCATTTTGATGAGAGAATTTTTGCGTGGTCTAGAAATTTGCGGATAAATCCTCGTTGCAAGTATAGTTTCTAAACCTTCAAAAGTCTTTTCATACAAACGTTTTGGGTGTCACAAGTAACAAACCCATTTAGAAATTGTTAACCGAGTATTCAAACCTCGGGTCGTCTTCTCAAGGAACTGCGAGGCAGTATGTTCTTATTATTGGCTATAAAAGTTGTAATCAGGGTTTAGAAGATGAGAAGCAAGTAATTTAAATGACAAGTAAAGTAAATGGAAATTAAAATAAATAAATACTGTAAAGCAGACTTTTGGCAAGGTAAGAGAAGTCGGAGGTTCAACGTAGTTATCTCTCTCAACTATAATGAAAGTTGAATCTAAACTCCACTTGGTCAATCTTCACTAAGGCAAAGGAAAGTCAAGGGACTAATTAATCTGGCCTTTGAATCCTATTTATTTCCTTAGAAAAGGTTGGGATTACTTAAGTTCAGCTCAATTAGCAAGATAACGATTATCAATTATGTTGAGTTTAATAACTGTTGAGTTACTGAATTCTTAACCAGAACCAAAAGGGGAAAAAGTAAAATTGCTGGAATAATAAAAATATCCTTAGATGGGAAGCAATGGTAACTTAATTCGAAGAGAACAATCATGAACTGAAAATACCTCAATTATCATTAATTCAAATAACAGTGTGTAACATGGAAGAATTCTTAAATCAAATTATAATAATCAATTCAAATGTTGGAATAAATAAATACAAGTAAAACTAAAATAAAAGAACATTAAACCTGGGATCCAGAGTTACTCTTAAAACAAGAAGAAATCCTAAATCCTAAAAGAGAGAGAGAAGATCTCCCTCTTAACTAAATCTAAATCATTGAGAAGTAAAATATGCGAGCTCTCTTTGAATGGATGCATTCCCACACTTTATAACCTCTGGTCTATGCTGTCTGTACTTGGATCTGGGCTAAAAAGGGCTTCAGAATTCGCTGGGGGCGTATTCTGTAAATTCTGATGCGTGGCCTCTGTCACGCGTCCGCGTGGGTCACACGGTCGCGTCATTTGGAGCTTTTCCTTGCCACGCGGTCGCGTCAGTCATGCGACCGCGTCATGTGCGTTCTACTTAAAGCGCGCGGTCGCGTCAGTCATGCGGCCGCATCGCTGCTGATTCGTGCTTGGCACGCGATCGCGTCGTCCATGCGATCGCGTGGATACTAGTTTCCTTAAAGATCCGTTTTGCTTTCTCCTTTCATTTTAGTATGTTTCCTTTTCCATTCTTTAAGTCATTCTGCCTTAGAAAATCTGAAACTACTCAACACACTAATCACGACATCGAATGGAAATAAAGGTAATTAAATTAATTAATTTTAAAGCTTAGGAAACATGTTTTTCATTTACATCACATAATAAGGAAGGAAAAGTAAAACCTTGCAATTAATGTGAATAAGTAGGTGAAGGATTGTATAAATCACTCAAATTAAGCACAAAAGAACTCATGAAATATGGGTTTATCAACCTCCCCACACTTAAACACTAGCATGTCCTCATGATAAATCTAAGGTAAATAATTAAGGTTAAAGTGATGGAATGTCATGCAATGCAATCCTAATTTAAATGCAACTACCTAAATGAATGATGCATCATGCAACTCTAATTTATTCACTCATATATAAAGCTTTCATGTAGCCAAGTTAATTCACATTCCCAAGGAGTTATGTATATATATATAGCCAACCCTTAATAATAAAGCATTTTAGCAAATGAGATGGGAAAGAAAACATTGTACAAACTTGCCAAAACAATTAGTAAATTAAGTACAGATATATGTTGATGAGTTATTGAACCCTCACTGGATTTTGTGTTTTACTCTCTAGTCACTCAGTGTTTATTGGGTTTATTCACTCTATTTTTCTTTTTATTCTTAATTTCTATAGCTTTGTTCTTCATCTAACCAATCAACAATTTTAGAATATAGTCATACCAAGAAGTCATGAGGTCTTTAATTGAGCTTGTAATGGGGCCAAGGTAAAGGTAAGGATATATGTATAAGGTTAAGTGAGCTAATAAGTGAATCCTTAATTAGACTAAGATCTCACCTAACATACATATCTAGTAAAATAAAATTTCTTTACCTAATTTCCCATAATTTCCCACTTATTGTTATATGCTCATGTTTCACTTTTTATTTTTATTCCATGTGCATTGTTTTCATTGGGAATTTCTTTTTGTATCCCCTTTTATTTAGATGCTGAAAAATAATTTTTTTAATGCACATGGTAATTGAATCACTTAGATTTTCTCATGAGCATGCTTCCCAAATTTTATTTTATTCCTTTTTACTTCTCTATCTTTTGTTTCTATCATCCATGTTCCCAAAAGGTTTCCCACATTTAACTCTATTCATGATTTTCTATCTTAAGCTAACCAAGGATTCACTTGGGATTTTCTTTTGTTTTTCTGCTTAAGGCTAGTAATTTGGCTAAATAGAATAAAGGGGTTTTAAAAGGCTCAAGGGGGTTAACAAGGGTGATGTAAAAGGTAGGCTAATTGGGGTGAGTGAGCTAAAATCAAATGATGGCCTCAATCATTCTCTTGGTATGTATCTATTCTATATTCTATAATTGGACATATAGATTAAAGCAAAGGAAAGAACATCAAAATAAAAAGAAATGTAACACACAGAAATGAAATTATGGTTTGAATGCAACCATATAATTTAAGCTCAAGACTCACAGGCTGTGTGTTCTCTAACTCAAGCATCATATATCATTTATATATTGTATGCAGGTTTAGTTAAAAATTCCCATTATTCTCATAAAAAAATTATTTAGGGTAGCTTTTAAAGTTTTAATGTTCCTCCTTGATGAAATGTTGTCAGCTTAACTACATCATGTAATGCTATATATAAGGTTTGTGGATTTAAATCTGATATGTTCAATTTCCTAGCTTACTTCCTTTTTATATTTTTCAATTTTAAACTATACTATCTTATGCTAAAAGGGGTAAGCTATACTAGTTAATCCACTAATAAATCAGAATTGCAAACTAAACTAAATAACTAAAATAAACTAAATGGCTAAATATGAACTAAATATGCAAAATGCAAAAATAGAGTAAAATACATAAAAGAATGTATAATATCAGAAAATAAGTAAAGGAAAAAGAGAAAATACAGAAAAATCCAAAATAAAAAAAAGTATGTAGTGGTTCACCAAATAAACGCAGAGTGGACCTCCCCACCTTAAAAAAGCATCGTCCTCGATCTCATCAAGCCGGGTGTGAAGGAGTGTCATCACTGAGGAGGGATGGTAGCTGGAGTCTCAGTGGGTGTGGTGGGCTGAGGGTCTGGCTGCTGTGGAGGAGGTACTGATTGGATCGGGATCTCAAGATCCGCAGCCTCAATCTGATGTGGGACCGCTGCCTGTGGTGCGGCTAGCGCTGCTCCTGGGATGGGTCTCTGCGGCACATCCGCCCTCCTCAGATGCTCGGACGGTGTGTCGACGGAGGGATGTCACCGATCGTTATCATGCTTTAGGTGCTCATAGCGCTGCTTGTTGCGACACTCCATCTGGTCAAGTCGTCGAACAGCGGTCACCAGATGATAGACGGGCTCTGTGGCAGGTGGGAGGTGCAGAGGTGGAGCATAGGGTAAGACGATGCTGCATGCACTGGGGAAGCAGAAATAATCTTCCTGCAATCCGCCGCTGGTGGTACTCTCATCGGCATCCTCCCATTGCACGTCAGCTCCACGGCCAAGCTGTGTAACTAGATATGAAAGGGGAGGGTGCCTCGGACGTGGACCCTGGCCATATAGTGCCGAATGAAATGTGGCAGATAAAGGTCCTTACCCTCCAGCACACACCAAAGGAGGGGTGATCAGAGCAGTCCGGGATCTCCGTCTCGTGAGTACTCGGCATCACATAATTACTCAGGATCTGATGCCATAACGAGCCTCATCGTTTAAGTATGCCTCTTTTGATCTCTCCTCATGGTGGTGTCCTGACCTATCTCCCAAGGGACTGTCGGGTCGAGAGCTATCCGTGCCTTGACGGCATCCCAATCAAACTGCATCTGGCGCATGTCCTCCTCAGCCTTTGAATAACCATCAGGCTGATCGGACTTGGCTGGGAGCCAGAGAATGTCCTCTAAGGCCTCTT